>NC_056737.1:680391504-680594004 GCF_019279795.1 Protopterus annectens | reverse complement strand
TGTGGCCATCAGCACTGCCGTTGTTGGCCATGAAGTGGTGCAGGGAAGGATGAGCACACAATATAAACAAAATTGCTTGCCTGAAGGCAAACCTTTTATATGAGCAACATACCTCTCAACTGTCCACATTTTTGCAGAATGTCCAGATTTTTGCCTCATATGTTTGGTCTGTTATTGATAAAATTTATGGTTTTCTGGTAAATCATTGAGGATTGAAGTCACTAAATAATAATATTAAATAATGATAGACATCTGTGTTTCAGACTTCATATCCTTCAGAAAATGCATAATAATGCAAAATCTGTCATTCTAGCAAGATTGTAAGCTTGTAAGAGAAATATTTAAAATCTGTCCCTATTTTTTGGGCCTTTGTCCTCCCATTATTTCTGGCTTTCTCCAGATTTCTTGCTCTGAGAGGCTGAAAGATATGGTGAGCAAGTGTGGACAGCTTATATGAAGTAAGGGCATGTTGATTACAACATTCAGGGGTCATTATACGGGGAAACGTACACAGAATAAATGTTAATAGTACAGACATAAGTATGAGTGGAGGGTAAATGGAGAAAATGTATGCATTTAATGCAGCCAAATGTGATTATGCCACAAAGAAACATTTTAAACATCAATACTTACATATTGATGTAATAATAATTAATCCTGTTCCCAATTCTTTACCCATGTACATAACTAAAAAACTGATATGCTAACAATGGATGTGAGATGGACACAGTGCAAAACATTGTAAAAAAGGGGAGTAAATATGATATTCATGCTGATAACATGCCAAGGTTTTCTCAGCTTCATCATCTATAAACAAGAAGAAATGAGTTGTACAGCTGTTGTGTCATGCCCGAGAGAAAGGGATATGCTTTATCATTTGTTGTCATTTGGCAACCATAGACAGGGGGTATATTACCTTGAACCAGGTATTAGACAACCACATGTTTTATATTCATGTACATCCTAAAGAGTAACACTCAAAATGCACAAGTGTTGAATGATTACACAGATCTAATGGCATTGTAGTAGTTCAATGTGTCCTTTTGTAACTGGAGTGCATCTATTACATGATTATACTGAGCATGCTCGCAAGAAGTTGGAGTGTAAACACTGCCATAACAGCATGCAGGCAACAGATGCACACAAGAAAGTGTTCTAACACAGGCCCAATCACACTTTATGATGATTTTGCATAATGCCATATGGTAAGAAATGCTATATAAATCATCATGTCCTATAAAGGTGTATAGTGTGAAGAAAACAATTACAGTAACACATAAATGTTTGTAGGAAGACATGCAATACATTGCATTTTTATTTGGAAATGAAGCATGTCTGTGAACAGTCAAAGACATACTCAATATTTGCTTCTTGCCAGACTTAAACACATGCCAGCAAGATATCAGAAAGATGCATATCAAGCTGTAACACCACAGAAAAAGGCATACTGTATGTGTCATGATGAACACACTTGAAGGACTTACAGCACTTTCCCATTGTAATGGGTATTGATCCCCTACCTTGGAGGGTGATATTTAAAAATGTTGCCTTCTGTGGAATAAATATTTTCTTTGCCTAAGCCACTTTTGAATGACACAGTTATGTGACAGACAGGTGTTACTAGATTCAAACCTCTGCATGTATACTACACACTCTACATAACTGTGTGTTGACTGTTTCTGACACATGATATAGCAATGGATCTTGTCACAAGTAAATTAAATTAATGTGTGTACTAAGAAAGGACATTTGAGGATTAGTTGTACATATAGCAATGGATCTTGTCACAAGTAAATGAAATTAATGTGTGCACTAAGAAAGGATGTTTGAAGATTAGTTGTACAGTATTTTTGTGTTATTAGAATGATAATGACAAGGTAATTGTGTTAATGTTCACACAACTGTGAGCGCTGCAATATCAATGTTTCCTGGTCAGAGAAGCTGTTCCTGTTGTTTTGCACAACAACATTGTCACGAAATTGAACCAAACTCTGTGTAGGTATGCTATACAAATCATTACTGAATGCATGTGCTGCATGAGTACTCACACCATGGCATTCACAGAACAGCCATTTTACTAGCAGGAAGTTGCAAAATGAGTTCATATTTCTCTTTCCAGAGTAAAAATTGAGAATAATAACTTCATGTAGTATCATTTGTGTAAAGTTGCTACATTCATATAATGTTGCCCATTGCTGGAATTGAACATCAAGCTATGTAAGTCCACTGACTACCGACGTGTATAAATCACGTGCACCACAGTGGAAGTCTTAACAAAGCTGTGACACTCCACCTACGTGAAGTCATTATATCAAATGATTGTGTCACAACCAATCTGAATGAGATAAAAGGGCAGAAGGAGGCTTCGCCCACTGTAATTGCACATATTATAACACTTGTGGATATCACTCATGTATAACAAAATTAGGACACACAATGCTTACAGCCAGTCCATGTGGTTTTTTAAACACTTATGTGATGACAGAAGCTGCATGATATTTTGAAGAATGAATGTGTCACAATGCAAATGTTGCTAAATTGTTAAAATTGCTAAATTGCTAAAATTGTGAGATACTTGGGTCTTTGAAGCCATGGCATCATGCTATTGCTGCAAGAGAAATGTGTGCCTGTAATTTCTTTAAAAGACTGTTGCTATATGTATATTTCAAAAATAACATTGCTGCTAGGTATACCCAAACACACGTTTGCAGTCATCACTGTGATGGCAGAATGGTAATCTTGCACAATGTATGGATAATCATGGATTCAAGGACATGCCTTACTAAGGCAGCACCATACAGATCATTGTCTCATTTTGTCACATCATAGGAAAAGCCATAGTAGTTCTCATGTAAAAGCCAAATGTCATCACATGCTATCATCATTATCTAATAAAGTATTTTTGTGTGATAAATCAGCATAAATTCTTGTAACATGAATCTCCAGCTATACAAGTGCACAGCAAATGGCTGAGTGATAATGTTGTTACCTACATACACATTCACAGTCAAACTGATATGTGAGTCTAAGGAGTAATGGCTGGATTTGAACAGACTACCTAAGATCACAAAGTGCAGAACACCTTATGAATCACATGTGCCACATGAGATATTGGATTTCAACTGTGACAGTACACATTTGAATGGATTACATCACTATTTATTTAAAACGGTGATGTTCTTCTAAAAAGGTAAAAGGTGGTTGAAGGGCACAGTAAAAATACACAGCTACACATACTACATGCATTAGAAGCCTTCTTTAAACAGCACAACAGACAAACACACAACTCACATTTGTTAGTCACTGTTGGATTCAAACCTCCTCCATCTATAGTTATATAGTCTAGAGAGCACAGTATCAACAGCCAGCATCATAGGATAACTCATACTACAATTGTGATGTAGTTCACTTTTGACAGCATGATGTAACTATTGTGTTTCCAAAACTGAGTATTGCCTAGTAGTAATACAAATGTATACGGTGTCTCTCTACCAATGAAAATGCATCCTCTAAGTGGAACTTTACATAAGGGGTGTTGTCACATACCTAATTGTATATGACAGTGCAAACAGTCACATTAGTTAATCAATGTTTGATTCAAACACCCTAGCTATCTAGTTACACAATGTATAGAACACAGAATAAGCCACAAGCACTGCAGGAGAAGTCTGATTTGTAAGGAGAAAGAGTGCAGTTTTGATATGATGACCTCATCAGTGTGAAATGTTTGTGGAAGAAGTGGGATAAGAAGGCAGGGTGCTTCCTCTCCCAGGAGTGGAAGTTGATACAGCATGTCTGTTCAGGAAGCTATACATACCTGATATTGTAGACACACACACACACACACACACACACACACACACACACACACACACACACACACACACACACACACACACACACACACATACATGCATTCACTTTTGACATGATGACCTCATCAGTGTGATGCAGAGAAGATATTTGTGGAAAAAGTGGGATAAGGGGATGGAAGAATCCTCTCACAGGTAAAATGTTTCCCATGAGTGGAAGTTGAAACAGCATGTTTCATTGAGAAGCTATACATATCTCCTATCATATCTTTGTATTTGAGTCTCCTAACTACCTAGTTATACAATCTAGAGGACACAGTATGAGCTGTAAGCTCCACAGGAGAAGTCTGACTTTTAAAGGGAGAGAATGCAATTTTGACATGATGACCTCTTCAGCATGATGCAGAGAAGATGTTTGTGGAGAAAGTGGGATAAATTATAGGGAATCATCTCACAGGTTAAATTTTTCTGATGAGTATAAGCTGATATAGCACATCTGTTCAGCTAGATCTACATACCTGATATTGTATCCACACACACAAGTTGACCACTGTGAGATTTGAACCTCCCTCCTATCTAGTTATATAATCTAAAGATCACAGTATTAGTCACAAGTGCCACAAGAGAAGTCTTACTTCTAAGGTGGGAGAGTGCACTTTTAACATGATGACCTCATCGTTGTGTTGCAGAGAGGATGCTTGTGTTAAAAGTGGGATAAAGTCAGAGGGAGCTGTGTCCACAGTTAATTTTTCTCCACAATGGAAGTGGACACAGCACATTTGTGATTGAGGCTTTACTTAACTGTCACTAGAACCACACACACACACACACACACACACACACACACACACACACACACACACACACACACACACACACACACACACACACACACACACACATGCTCACAACTGTGAGACTTGAACCTCTCAAATACCTACTTAGACAATCTAGGAACATAGTATGACTTGCAAGGATCAGAGGAGAAGTCTGACATATGAAAATGCACATTTGTAAGTAGTAAAACTTTGTTGTCTGGAACATCGGCTACTGTGTATCACAAGTTTTAAGACAAATGCATGTGTCTGGACAGGCAATATAACAGCACTGTACTTGTCCCATGTAATGACATAATTCTCTGCTAAGATTTATATACTCTCATTCATGTACATTGCATTACTGTGAGGGACATGTACCTATTTCACAGTATGGGGTGCTAATGACAATCATGATTATGTTACAATGGATTGTCAAGCAATCATTCATGACAGTCCATACCAGGATGATGGCATGCAAATAGTAACCATTTATGGTGTCACTGTCAGTTGTATGGGCTCATGCTCACACAATCCATTGACAATACGTACACTTTTGAAAAATGTCAGTGCACTTCTGAATAACAGTGTTGGATTATGTGTGAAAAGGTTACAAACCATTGTAACACAGTTGCAAGTGTAGCAGTTGCAGTGCAGGCATACATTAACAGACTGAATAACGTCAGTCAGCATCACTGTGAAATACAAATATCTCATTTTGAAAACTGCAGTGACACATACAAAAATTGTACAGTCCACTAACATAATTCTTTGTTGAAGTAATTTCTTTTTTTTTAGCTTCTCACTGAAGCACAGTACTGGCAAGCTAATTTGTGCTGCTGATGGCAAAGAATTAGCGCAGGTGTGATTGTATCTTGAGGTTTTGAACTTAGAAAGGGAATTAGCAGTAATATATGGTGCTTTGTGATGACCTTTGTTCAAATATGCAGTATACACATACAATCATGTCTGAATCTGATGGAATACAGAAGAGATATGTGTTATGGTTTTGTTTCAGGTGTCATGATTTACACATTTTTCTTGAGAGTTGCAGTTATTCAGTCCTTATAAGTATACCTCTCAATCTGGACAAAGGAAAAATAATGGGGGAACAAAGATCCAAAATAGGGACAGATTTTAAATATTACTCTTATAAACTTAAGTTGCATGAATAGTAGGTTTTGTATTGACATGCATTTTCTGGTACTGTGGTGGTGGTGCTGCGGTAGCGTTGTCGCTTCACAGTTAAGACGTTGCCCGTTCGATTCTCAGTTAGAGCGTCTTCTGTGTGTCGACATGAGTGAATGGGTGTTCCTTCGTTGAAGGTTGTGCATTAGTCCTGGCAAGCCAGCATGTAAAAATCTACTGCCAATCATTAGCGGACCGGAGTTCTGCTGTGGCGACCCCTAACCAGGAATAGTCGAAAGACACAAACAATTGACATGCATTTTCTGAAGGATATGAAGCCTGAAACTCAAATAAGTGTCAGTATTTAGTGACTTTACTCATCAATGATTTTTTTTCAGAAAACCACAGATTTTATGATGAACATACCAAAAATATGAGGCACAAATCTGGACGTTCTGCAAAATTCTGGACATTTGAGAGACTGTTTATAAGTATGTTAAGGTGTATTATGAAACACATGAGGGACCAAGTATGTTATTGATGATGTCTTATTGGAACAGTTTTGAATCAGGGAAATTTTTTCATGACACAGAAGAGGTGGACAGTTGGTGTGAGGAATACACATGCAGACATATTAAAAGATTAGTTTGTCCCGGTCCCCTTCAATAAACATATCGCACCGAATGACATTTGACAACCTTTATTAAACTTCCATAAACATAACTTTGTTATTCAACATTTATTAATTACAACGGAAACGTAGTATAGCTGATTGAATTCCAACATCCACATCTGTGTAACGTTAATCAGGACAGCGTGACCTTGCTCATCCTGACCTCCACTCACTTATGAAGCAGTGTCCCACTACTCACTTCATTTGCTATTTACTGAATTACACATCCAACCAAATGAGCAGCATCATTACCTCACTCGCTTATTTTACTAAACAGCATCCATGGGACCTGACAATATCCCAGGCTGTGTTCTACACAAACTACAGAATGAACTGGCACCCTACCAAAGTACCATGTTCAATCATAGCCTCACCTCAGGCTTTGTACCCACAGAATGGTGCACTGCAACGGTTATCCCACTCCACAAAGGGGGAGCCATGACGGACCCCGGGAACTACCGCCCCATTAGCCTGATGAACCTGGTCTGCAAGGCCATGGAACGTATCATTGTGGAACTCATAAACAAAGACATTGGTAATGTCCAAACTCTGGACCCTACCCAGTTTGGATTTGTAAAAGGCAGATCATGTCTCCTAAACCTGATTGACTTCTTTGAAGCGGTCACCAAAGCCATAGATGAGGGTAAAATGGTTCACACTGCTTATCTAGATCTTGCCAAGGCTTTCGCCACCATCCCCCACTCTGGAATTATAGATAAGCTCACTAAACTAGGTATAAATCCCTATGTCACAATATGGGTTGCCAACTGGCTCATGGACAGAACCCACACTATGAAAGTAGCTGATTCCAAATCCGACTTCAGACCAGTGACAAGTGGAGTACCACAGGGTTCAGTCCTGGGTCCCCTCCTGTTTGGTATCTACTTCTCTGAAGTGCAGGCTAACACAGAAGGTCTTTGGCTAACAAAGTTTGCAGATGACTGCAAACTAGGAGCCATAATCAAAACTCCTAATGATGTGGACAAACTACAAAAGAGCCTCACTGAGACAGATACCTGGTGTCAAAGCCATGGCCTGAAGCTCAATGCCAAAAAGTGTATTGCCATCCCCTTTGGTAAAAACTCTGTACCCATGAACTACCACATAGCTGGTAGTCTACTTAATGCCAAAAATGTGATAAGAGACCTTGGGACACAGGTGAACAGTAGTCTCTCCTTTGATAATCACATCGTCACAGTGGTCAGGAAATCCTTCTACGTGGCTCATCTCATCACAGAAGGATTCTCATCCAGAAAAAAAGAGGTCATTGTTCCCCTCTACTCATCACTCATTAGACACATTATAGAGTACAACTCCCCTTTTGGTATGTACCTCACAAGACATCTACAACAACTGGAAAGACCACAGAAATACCTCACAAAGAGGATTACTGGTCTCAAACAGATGCTCTACGCAGACCGTCTAAAAAAACTACAGCTTTACTCCATCACATATTGCCTACTCAGGGGCGATCTCTGCCTAACATACAAAGCTATGTCAAACCCAGAGCTGATGGACATGCTCCATTTAAAGAAATCCCAATCCCTCCGAGCTACACGCTCTAGGGACCTAAACCTTGTCACCACAATAAACAGAACATGCTGGAGGGATAGATTCCTGTCCCAGAGACTTCCCATACTCTGGAACAGACTACCTATCTATGTCAAACAGAGCTCCTCATTAGCTCTCTTCAAGAAAAATCTTGATGATTGGATGGGAAATGGGAAATTCACCCCAGGGATCACTTCTGTGGCTCTGCTCGACAGGGGCACAGGAAAATAATTTTCTTGGGTGGCGAAAGCCAGGGTACATTTTTTGGCTAGGCTTATATAGGCCCTAGGGCCAATAGCCTAGAACCTACCTATGAACCTATGAACCTATGAAGCAGTGTCCCACTACTGACTTAATTTACTATTTACTGAATTACACATGCAACCAAATGAGCAGCGTCCTTAACTCACTCGCTTATTTTACTTATGAAGCAGTGTCCCATTACTCATTTCATTTATCACTTACTGAATTAGCACCCAACCAAATAAGCAGCGTCCTTGCCCCTGCTTGCTTATTTATTGAGCCACCTCCAAATACTCACTTTCCTTTCCCAATTCATTGAAATGAAGATCCAAAACCAGAGGGGGAACAGAAGAGGGCACACCTATTCCTCTTCTCTGCCTTACCCAGTCTGACAAATAACCACAACAATCCCCACTATTCCACCAAAAGAGGGAGGGAGGGTGGGTAGCAAGTTCATGCCAAAATGTGATTCCTTACTCAGTTACACTTGCATAAGCCCCTTAAGCCCCTCCCTACCCTTACCTCATTTCCTCCCAACCATCCCTCCATCCTCATTTAACCCTTTCCTCCTCCACCCTCTTTACTCCTACTAATATATTTATCTAACCCCACTCTGAAGATGTCCTTGGACACATTGGTTTGTTACCAAACCTCAAGTATGGTTCATTTCTGCACATATTTGTGTTGTATTACTCTTTGGTTTATCATGATCATTATTCAGGCAAGTTCTGTACAAGACAATGTTCCCAACAGGGAGAAAAGATATTATTACAGCAGCAGGATAGTGTTATGTTAAGAAAATGTGTAGCCAACACTTACCCACAGGAGTCATACAGAACCTTCACAAACAGTTTGATATACATCTGGATTCAAATCTTTACAGTATTCCAAAACAAGTCTACAGACCTGAGTGTTATCTAACCACACCACATAGGAACTCCACCTCACAAAATTTTAAAATATGACAACTGACTGAAGCAAAGAGGAATGCATGTTTTACTCTTCATTATCCTCATAATAATTGTAAAACCCCATAACATGTACATTATATCCATTAGCCTAATAGATATGAAACAGTAAAAAGTGATGATACACAAGTGGGAACACATGCAGGCATGGAGACAGTTATAGATACATAATGAATGTTATATTTTTCTGTGCCACTTATTAACATCCTTGGGGGTGTGTTAATGTTATGCTTTTCCTGATAGGTAATCTGTCATGCTGTGTACAATCGAATGTTTCTAATGGGGAGAAAGCATGGATCAGAAAGTAGAAACATTAGTGAAACATGACCAAGATAATAGGTGGCTGTTAAGATATGTAGACAACACTTACATATAATAATAGTATAATTAAAACCTTAAATATAGCTTTCACGTTTTTCTGGATTTGAACCCTTGACTCTCTGCCAAAAGCATTTTACAGACATGTAAAGTATGTCAACTATCCACACAGGACATGTTACTTCATAGCCTTAATTTTACTGGTTTGGAGGGAGAGTCACAAACCAATGAGGCGAGGGAGAATGTAGGTATCATGCTTCATGACAGCAATGGTGATTTTAACATGACATAAGATGTACATTACAGCCAGCGGCATAACAAATGATCCAATGCAGCATGTAGACGTGCTGTCTTAAGGTTTTATATGTCATGATTTATGTATTTGTCTTGAAGGCAGGAATATATGGGCAGCATGCTTCCTAATGATATTTACAACTGGAACATCATATGTGGTGTACATTCAACTATTCAGCCTTTTCAAGAGAGGATTAGCCTGATTGCACAGTGATGCAAAGCACAATAGGGTGAAGGGCAACAACATAATGTAGCTGAAGCCAAAAACTCGCAAGACATTGCCATAAGCTGTGTACTTTCATTTCCTCTAAGTCATAGGTGCCGCTCAGTGACATTCTGCACATCCAGAGGAGAAAGACTAATGAACAGAAGAGAGACGACACATAGATGGGAGAGAGGGAGGCAGGGACCAAGTAGCTTCTGACAGGAGGAGGATGATGATGGCGCAAAACAATATGTAGGCAATAGCTGCAAACAAAAGAGTGTACTAAAATAGTCAACAACAGTTTTTTAATGCTTGGATTAGAACCCTTGAAAGTGTGCAAAAAAGCAGTCTGTACATGTGAGCATTATTTCATCACACTTCAAAGGAACTCCTACTTCGCACACTATAAATGACCCAACTGAAGGGATAGTGACAACTTACTGAAACAGAAGGGGTGAAGAGAGCGAGATAGAGAGATAGAGAGAAAGAGATAGAGAATAAGAGAAATACCAAGAGTTTTATTTATGGTATGTTTATGACCATCTTTATAGTGCCTAAGGACCCAGTCAGCTGTTTTTCTACACAAACAGAGTCTTTAGAGGGACGAAAATGTATGTGCAGTGTTGGCGTTCATCTGTTTGTGAAGTGATATCAAAAGCCTTCTGTCGAGCCGTGTTTGGTATCAGTAACTCCTTGCAACCCTGTGTTTTATGTTATTGGTTGTTTTCGAGGGTTGTGTCTTCTGTTTTCACTTAGATTACATCTTTATAGTGTGTGTTACTCTTTGGTGTTTCCTCATTATTAATTTGTCATGCTCTGTCCAATAAAGACTTTGCTATAGACAGCAATAAAGGGTAGTACAGTAGAAGCAAGAAGGAGACATAAACAGGATAAGGGAGGTTTACTAAGTCACACTGTTGGGGATTGAATGTTTTTGCAAATGCTTTCATGCTGCATTATTCAAATGGCATGTTGACAAAATGTTGTAAGTGCAGATAAATACAGATGTTTGCATTTAAACATATGACAGGAATATAAAATGCCATGAAATAATAATACTTTCACATATAACTGTAATCAAATCCATGACACTACACAAATACATTAGTCTACAGACAGGGAAATTAACTCAATACACCACAAAGGAATGTGTAGTTAATTACATACAGCAGCTTAATAACTGTTAGAGTAATTGTTTCAAAGTACTCCTTTATTTCGCCTTTACTCTGTATTCCCATAGCACAGCAGGTTTAACCACATTTGTGTTAAAGTAACTGGACCACTGAGGTTGAAATTAAAATAGTCAGCTTTTGCCATAGGAAGTTAAACTGCATTCACCATCACAGCATTGGTGTGGGATGCCAACCTATGTGAAAATGCTGAGGACAAAAAGTGAAGGCTTTTTAATGGGCCATTTATGGCCATGCATGTTGCACATGATTCTATATTTTGACCAGACTAAATTTGTGAAAATGGGGTTGATATGATAGTGGTGAAAAAGGGTGGTGGTTCAAGCAGAATGTAGGACACAGGGGAAAATAATACAGAAATTTACAGGAGGGTGGTGGGAAGAGTACCACACTATCCACTGCTTCAGAACATAAATGTAGCATTATTTACAGAATTTCATGACTTTGGAGAGTCACTACATCAGGGATGGTGACAATAACAGAATAATATTGTGTAGCCAATTGGATCAAATCAGATATCAAGGTGACACATAGGCAAAGTAAAGAACTATGGGTGGGCATATTTTCTTCGTAGGACATGTCCATTCTTTTCAGTTTTTTGTAGCGAGAGGAATGTTGGGTAAGATAATAAGAAATGAGAGGGTCAAGTAAATAGGGTAGTTTAGGTAGAAGGTGTCACCATACAAAACAGGTCTTATGATAGATGCAAAGGGTTATGGGACACCATGACTGAAGATAAGTATGGGACATCAGATGTTTATCCCCATTCAGCCTGAGAACAGTGAGAATCTGGTGCTCACCTTCAGAACTGTCATCACTGTCTCCTGTGTCATTTGATTGGGTCAGTGCTGACTATAGCATAATTTTGGCAATATAATGCAGGACGTTTTCAACCCTGCTCATTCAGTGACAGAGCCCCATCCATTATTCCCTCAACCAGGTCACAGGTGCCCCTCTCCATTATCCCCCTCCACCAACCCTGTCAGCTTCTCAAGAGTGACAAAATTGCCATTCCCACTGCTACTGGCCCCAGAGGGTACCACTGCACTCACAACTGGGGCAGAGGTACTTGATGCAGGTGGAGGTATCTGTGCTGTCTGTTTTGGCACTGGTGCAGCCACCTGTAGAGGTATGGCATGCTAAACCCCAGTGTTCAGTCGATCTCCCTGTGCTAATGGTTCATAGATTACATTCATAGATTAGTACTAGGCTAACTGCCATTCTGAGCCATTTTAAGCTTAGCCAATCACCCCATGTGAGAATCAAACCCTGTACCTTGTGTCTTTAAGGTAAACACCTTAACCGTCATGCCAACCTCCCACCCTCAGACTATTTTGTTTTCAGCAGTAACATATTAAAATATATATGTATAAATATATATTAATATATATATGTGTATATATATATATATATATATATATATATATATATATATATATATATAGGTATATATGTTATATGAAAGGAGGAGAGAAAGAGACAAAAATAAGAGAATTAGATTAATGGCATGTCACATTACTTTATTACTTAATTACATAAACCAATATGAGAAATACATAAATACACCTATTAATGTGTCATAAAAATCAATCAATCACAATGGTATGATATGACTGATAGAATCATGTATATCACTGTGCATATCAGATATCTGATTTCAAATGTAATAATTTAATTTGCCAAGATGTAATTGTTAATGTCATGTAGTATTGTAGTTAATATCTTCTAAATAATATCCTGAAAACAATTCTGATGTTTGTTTCTGGGTATTGAACACATACATCATGTGATATACTCATTGCCCAATGCAATTAACAAGGGCAATTTCAGAAGGCATGCATGCTGGGTATCAAAGTTAAAGTATGCCTGCTCAAGATGATGTATAGTGATAGAATGAAAATGCTTCTCTACCTTGCATTTAGACCTGATTTATACTTACCCCATGCCTCTCTGAGTCATGTTTGTCCATCCTGATGTGCCTCACAGTTTTCTGCTGTCTCTGCTGCAGCTATACAGTAGAAAAAAAGAAAAAATAGATATATGAAAGCATAATGAATAATTGCATCAGCTAGATAATTAATGCCATATCATAGATAGATGATGTATCAATATACTTACACAATTGAGGGGTATTTGCAGTCTTAAATTCATCTTCCTATCAGGTCAGGAGATCCTACTTGCAACCCTTCCCATCACTGTAGTGGTGATGACATTACCCTCCAGTGCATGGGATGTCAGTTGCAGTACAGTCAGCCTTGGCTAAGCTATTCCAAGCTTAAGCCATCTACTGAGACCCAGTGTAATCACCCTGCAATAGTCTCTGGCTGTAGTACTTCATGAGGAGTGACACAAAACTTCTAGACTCTTCAATACCCCACCTTTGTGATCTAAATGGAACATGATCCCTACCATTGTAAGCCATGTCTGCAACAGTCAAGCTAGAAATATGGGTCTGAATTGACACCCAGTTAATCTCACATGTAACAGCTTGTGCATAAATACTCACAGCCTTGCCAACTGCATTTTCACAGTTGGAAGCACAACAAAGGTTTGGCAGACACATTTGCAATAATTCCATCCAAAAGCACAGAAGCTGTGAAATATGAATGTGAGATTTGCCCATTTGTGGTATGCACACTATTGACAAATGTTCCAGTGTTAAACAATGACATGTCCTATGGTTTTGTTATAATCATGGTTGATTGGAGGAAAAATTGTATGAGTTGTGACATATTGTCCTGTTGGGACTTACATACTGGTAAGATTGAGTAGTACCACATGGGAATTGAACCAGCAATAAATAAAATTATAAAATGTTAAACTTTGCTTAATAACTGCCAGTGCCAGAGGATATCATACTTTTTGATATAGTAATTAGAGCTATAGTCATGTAACAATGGAGGTATACTTCAAAGATGCCTGCATGTCTGTCCATTTACTTAGTCATGGAACTGTATTTCTATGTAGAAGGCAGTCTTTTTATTTGTAAATGCATGTCATATGCATGCAGTTGCATGACCTGAGTAATGCATGGGTGTGTTTTGTTAAATACATACTTCACAAGACACTCTGTCCTAAACACATACTTATGAGATGTGATAACTCATAAGAATTATAAAACACATAGTGCACATCATACCTCTGCATGCAAATTCCACAATAAATGTTATCATTGTCATGTCTAGCATAATTTAGATACATTATATTGGGTTTTTATAGTAGGCATTAATGATATATTTGTTGCAATAAAAATAGTTATGATACTCATTTCTATGTATAGTTACATTCCTAATCAAAATGTTGTGTCAAAAGTCATTCTGACCCCCTGTGTAAAAGTATCTGTAAACTGGATTTGAACACTGCTTCAGCTGTCCTGTTTTTCTAAGGTCACTGCACTTAAACAATGCACCACAGGGAAAGTCATCTGACAGGCCCATTTTCTTCACTGAGTACTATCTAGAATGCTGATGGCCATGCAATAGTACCAGGGTTGTTTGCGCCACAGAAGGTATTTGACATAAAATTTTTCACATTTTCCTTAGGAAGCATACCATGTTTGTGTGCTGCTGAGTGGAGAGCAACTGCAAAAGGCATTACAAAAAAAAAATGAAAGAAAATAAGCTGACAGGAAAATTAACTCAAAAGGCAATGATCAGAGCAAGAAACACTTTGCAGTGACATTCATCTTTTTTCATCTCCTTGCAACATCAGAACTTTAATTTCTAGCACATATTATTAGGACTTTATGCAATGCCAAATAATGGGAAAGGAGACAGACAACAACTCATGTGCCATTAGCAATACTGAGAACAGCTGAGTTTTAAACAAAAAACAACACAATGATCTAATAAAATGTGTATAAATATGCATTTTGATCCCACTTTCTAAAACTATTAGTTAACCGGATTTGAGCCCTGCATTACCTGTCTTATTTCTCTAAACTTACATTGCTTATACCTTGTGCCACAGAGACATTTACCCGAGAGGTGCATTTTTATTTATTTAATTAATTTATTTATTTAAATTTGTTGACCGGGAGTGTCCGTCTGGACGTAGGTCCATTTTCAGTGGAGGCCCGGGGAGAAAAGCTCCACAGTTAAAATAAACAGACAGTATTTACATTGGATTACATAGTGATTAACAATTTACATAGCAATTACTTACAACATATTTACAGATGAAGAACATAGTACATCAGTAGACAACTAGAATCTTTATCTGTGAAGTGCATACCAGACATTAACAAATGTTACAAGAAGAAGTTCATGCTGTATAATAAGTACTGGCTTATGAGCATCTGAGCTTGCTATAATCAAGGTAGTTAGTGGAGTGGAAAGAAAGGTAGTGGTTGGATGGGGTGGATGATATTAGAGTGGGAGTTGCAAGGGCATAGCCAGCATGTTTTTAGTTGCACTTTTAGTAAAGTTTTGAAGTGGGTGCATGATGGTACGAAGGTAATTGTGGGTGGGAGTGAGTTCCATAATTTGGCTATGGCGCAAGAGAATAGTGCTTCACCAGCAGAGTTATTGGCTTTAGTGATCTGCAAGTGATTTTTGCTGCTGGATCTTAGTGGTCTGGTGGTGCGATAGGGTTGGAGTAGATTCTGGAGGGATGGGACATTTAGTGGATGGTTTACTAGTTTGTGGGCGAGTGAGAGTTGATACCACTGAAGGAGGTGAGGGAGTTCAAGCCAGCCCAGTTCAGCAAGTGAGAGACAGTGGTGACTACGGTAGGATGCCCCTGTGGTGAATTTGGCGATTTTGTTGTAGCAGGTCTCTAGCTTGTTTAGATCACATTGCCTTAGGTTGGTATATATTGGAGAGGCATAAAGTAGGGTGGAGATAAGGTGGGAATTTGCTATTGAAATCTTTGCTGCTTTGGTGAGAAATTGCTTATTTCTGTATAACGCTCCTATTTTTTTGTGGACTTTTTTATAGTCATGGATATGTGAATGTCAAATTTTAGTTTATTGTCTATTTCCACTCCTAGCAATTTGGTGTGTTCAGTTGGGTATATAGTGGTGTTGTCTTTTGCCGTGATGTTAAAGTGAGAGTTGTTTTGAGTATGTTTGGTGGGTTGGAAAATGAGTAGTTTAGTTTTGTTTGGGTTGAGTATTAATCTGGCATCGGATAACCATGTTTCAACAGAGGAAAAGGCTTCCTGTGTGACTTTTTGCAGTTTTGGTAGGGACTGGGCTGAGCAGATGATGGTCGAGTCATCTGCGTATTGTATGAGTGTGCCATGTTTGGTGGCAGAGGCTAGATTATTGGTGTAAACAGAGAAGAGTAGGGGTCCAAGGATGGATCCTTGGGGAACCCCTATGGAGACAGGTAGTTGGGGAGATATGTCATTCTGCCATACAACGGATTGTTGGCGGTCAGACAGGTAACTATGAAACCAGTTGGTGACCGATTGTGAGAAGGATAGGTTATTGAGGACAGAGATACGTTGTTTGTGTGGGACCATATCAAATGCTTTAGATAGGTCTAGGAAAGTAGCAGAGGAAAGATAGCCATTGTTTTTATGCTGAAGGATAGTGTTAGTAAAGGAGAGTAAGGCAGTGGTGGTGCTATGGTTTGGTCGGAAACCATGCTGAGTACTGGAAAGGAGGTTGTTAGTAAGGAGGTAGTCTGAGACCTGAGAGTGTATGCATCTCTCTAGTATTTTGGAGAGTGGAGAGAGAATAGCTATGGGGCGGTAATTGGTGAGTTCTGTGGAGGGTCCGCCTTTGTGGAGGGGAATTATATGTGATACTTTCCACAGTGTGGGAACGTAACTTTCTGACAGAGATCGGTTAATCAAGATGGATACTGAGTAGGCCAGAGCATCAGCTGCGATTTGTGGGTATTCACTTGGGAGGCTGTCTGCTGTTAATTTGGTGGGTTTAAGTTTAGTTAAGAGTTTTTTTATGTTGGAGGTAGGTACAGGAGAAAAAGAGAAGGCAGTGGGGAGATTACTAGTTGAAGGTGTGGGTTGGAGGAGAGGGGGGTTGTGTTGTTTAGCCAGTGATAGTATGGTTTGGGTGAAGTGTGTGTTGAATGAGGTAGCAATATTTTCTGAGGAGTGAGGGATGTTAGGAGGAGGGGTACTGACTTTACCTGGGTGGAGGATGGAGTTTATGGAGGACCAGAATTGTTTGGGGCTGTGTTGTGAGGAGTCTAGGGCAGACTGGTAGGATTGGGATTTGTCCTGTTTTATTAGCTTTTTGACTCTATTGCGTAGTTCTAGGAATTTCTGTCTAGCTGAGGGGGTTTTGGTTTTGCGCCAGTGCTCCCAGGCTTTATCCCTGTTTTTCATTTCTGACTTAGTGGTTTTCTGTAGCCATGGGGATGGTTGTGCTTTGGTTCTGGAGAATCTTATGGGGGCATGGTAATTAAGGATGTTCAGGAAGGTAGTATTAAAAAATTTAACTGCATCATCTAGACTGAGGTACTTTAGAGGATGCCAGTTACATTCTTTGAGGGATGAGATGAATGTGAGTGGGTTAAAGTTTAGTTTTTTACGTATTTGACGGTAGATGACAGGTTTAGCTTGGTATAGGTATTTTTTGAGTAGGAATGTTGGGGAGTGATCACTGAGGCTATCTGATAAGCAGCCTGTTATATATGTCTGGGGGCTCTTACTGACTAGTATCCGATCCAGGGTAGTGCGCTTGGTGGAGTTTTTATTTAGCCTGGTTGGTGACTGGACTAGTTGAGTGAAGCCATGAAGGTGTACATGATGGGTTGGATTGTTGCCAGAACAGGATTGCCAGTCAATATTGAAATCACCTAAGATGATAGTTTCTTGGGGGAGATGGTGGGTAGACCAGCTGAGGAGGTTTTCTAGGGGAGGGATGTTTTGGCCAGGTGGGAAGTAGCATCCAATTATGTTGATGGTTTTGTTTTGGTTAATTTTGAGGTTGGTATATATTATTTCTTCATTGCCTATTTGTGGAGCTGATGATTTTAAGATCTGGATGTTTAGATGCTGTTTAAATATTATAGGTACACCACCTCCTTTTTTGTTTAGCCGGTCTACTCTTAGTATGCCGTAACCTGTAGGGAGTATTTGCTCAGTGGTAATGTGACGTTTTAGCCAGGTTTCTGTCAGGATGACTATATCTGGGGAGTACAAGTCTATGGTGGCATGGAGTTCATGGACTTTGTTGGATATACTTCTAATATTTAGGCATAGTAGAAAGAAGTCACTTGGCTTTCTATTGGCTGTAATATGGGAGAAGTTGTGGTTTCTAGTCTGATTATGAAGATTGGGGTTGGAGATGGTAGGGCCAGGGTTGGGGTGGATGTCTCCACTTAGGGCTAGTTTTGATAAGCATGAGATTATTAGCTTTCTCAGTTTTTGAATATGTTTGTTTATAAGGGAAACTTTATGATTGTGTTCTGTGGGTAATAGGTATGGTGGGAGGGTTACTATGTTAAGTTGTAGGGATGCTTCATGTTTGAGTAATATAGTTGGTAGAATATGTGGGGGTTGCATAGGGATGGTTCTTGAGCTGGTGGGAGGGGAGCTGAGTGTGGGTGAGACATGAGTGGTAGTGTGAGTAGTAGTACAGTGGTAGTGGTTGAGTGGGGGAATGATGGAGCTTTGGTAGGATGTAAGATATGCAAGGAGAGTGCATGCAGTGAGCATAGGAAAGGTATGCTTGTACATGTTAGTTGAGGAGGTGTGATAGTAGTGGGAAGATGGAGGAGGTAGTTTTGGGTTAGTGCTGTGGTTGGCTATTAGAAAGATGGGAGGGGTTTGAGTGCAATAAAGGTGGGACCACCGGAGGCGGGAGGAAATAGGGGGTAGGGTGGGGAGCGAAGCGGGTAGAGACCCTGTTAGTTGCTCGTATGAGTAACTACACTGAGTACTGAGTGTTGTAGTCTATGCAATGGTACCAGGCTTGTTTTTGCTACATAAGACATCCAAAATGAAATGTATCACTTTTTCCCTTTGTAAGTGATCTATGTTTATGCACTGTCAAGCAAAATGCAAATGCAAAAGGAATTAAAAAAATAAAAAAAAATAAGAAAATTACTTTGTATTTACAAATTATCATATCTAATAGATGTATGTAGCAAGTAACAAACTTTAATAGCATTAATATGACACCGTTATTCTTTTCACATTTATTTATATTTGTTTACAGGGGTAGTACACTTATCAGTATTGACGAATTTCAGTCTCAGCTTAGGTGAAATACAAAACATTTCACAAACCAAAATACAGAAATGTAAGCAATAACATAGTAGTTCAGACTAATTACATAGCAATACCTGTGTATATACATTCTAGGGAACAAACACAGTGCAATGTACAATCAAGCAGAATCCAATGTAGAATATATATGCATTAGTTTCTAAAGTGAGTCAGTCTTCAATGACTCTTGAGAGAGGAGAAGCCATTCAGAAAGGAGATAGGTTAGGTGATATGTCCTGTGTTGAAGCAGGAGCATATTTGGGTTGAATGAATAAGTGCTTTTTGAGATGCATTCTGAATTTGGAGTAGAATGCATGTACAGTGCTATGGAGTTCTAGGGGTAATGAGAGTTGGTATGATTTGTGAGTAGTGTCTAAAAATGCATGACGAGTTTTTTTCACGAAGTCCAGTTGCAAGAGGAATAAATGTGATGCTTCCAATATCACAAGTAGCATGTAAGTCATACATCAACAGGATTTCATGTAATGACAATTGTTCTGAAGCAGGACACAAAGAGAATGGCAGGAGGTCATTCTTGCCACAGTACATACCATCACTTCTGAAATCAATGTTTACAATATATCATCCAATTGTTTTGATAAATACTTGTGACAAATAGATAAGTTTATCAGCAAATATGACAAATACGTCCACATAACTCATATTACTTCTTTTTTGTTAGCACTCTACAAAACATCATGTCCTTACATCCATAACACATATTTTTATTAATAATGAGAAGAGATGAGCTTACAAAAACAACACCTTTGTAACATCAGTTCACAAGGACTACAGATAAGATTATTATCATTTATCACACACGTTAGCCTGTCCTTTTCATATACAACATTGCTCTTCAAGATTTATTCTAAATCCAGCCATAAAAAAAATTCTGTCAATTGGATTCAAACCCTGCATTACCTGTCTTATTTCTTTAAACTTACTTCATGAACATCTTGTACCACAGAGATAGTTGTCTGCCAGGTGAAATGTATTCACTTACAATATCAAGAGTGGTGACAGCAGCATGCCAGTGCCAGGCTAGTTTGATTACAGAGTGCATCCCAAACTAAATTTTTGACTTTTTCCTTAGGAGTTAAACCATAATTCACTGCCACAGACTGCTGCCAGTCCAGAGTGCACAATTCCAAATGGGGTGCAAACAACAAAGAAAGAAAAAATACTTAAATAGAGGAACCATTCTGAAACAAATAGTTAATATGTACAGTTCTGATGTTTCCTCAACTTTTGTCATCTTGCAACATAAACATATGCCTATGATGTATACCTGTCTGCCCTCCACAGAATTGGCTATCACACATAATTGTTATCTGTTTTTTCTTGACAGGTGTACATTATTTTTGGTAATGCTGCAATGTATTACAGTGTTACAGAAATGGTTATCCTCTTGGCTGTTTTTATCAATTTTTTTCTTTGTTTGGTGGTTGTTGAGGGGTGAGGAATCTATATTAATGTGTGTGTAATTACATGGAGCCTTACTTTTTCATGTATTTTTTGTATGATGGAGAGAGACATTCGCAGATATTTTTTGGGTAACAATACTTTTTCATTTACTTGTGTATTTTCTTTTCTTTTATCTTTCTTTTCATACAAGACTATGGTACCCAAGACATCTGCACCCCATAACCTTCATACACTGAGGCTGAGAATAATGAGATTATTCAGGCACTATGTCACCATGGGCCATTTTATTTAGAGAGAGACATGGGTGACAAGTTCTCCCATGATTGTATCTGGGAGCAGGTGGTCAGTGATATTTATGCACAGTCCATGGACATACATATTCCAAAATAAGACATAGGGCCAGTGATGCAATCACAGTGGCCAGATGTCAGGTAATAGCAATTGCCCATGAATGTATGGTGACAGGGTGGTACTGCTACCAAGCCATCACTGACTGAAACAGGGGAGTTCCTGTCCATTGTCAGAGATCCAAACAGGTCAGCAAAGGGTCACACAGAATTACTGATGATGGGGTTGACGTGGAAGAGAACCCAGGTATGTCTATTGCAGAAATTCCGGGTATGCAATATAATTAAATAATTTAATTGTAGATGCATGTATATGTATCTCTCTCTCTCTCTCTCTGTCTATATATATATATATATATATATATATATATATATATATTTATTTATATCTAATATATATATATATATATATATATATATATATATATATATATATATATATATATATATAGATCCCATTCAGATGCTCGGCTCAACAGAAAGTTGAACTTCATATTGTTGAGGCCATATGATCAAATTTCCAAAAAGTCAAACAAAAGAAAACAACAAAAATTCTGTTTTTTTCAGGGGGCAAGCCCCCCCGGTACACCTCACACCCTCTGCATGCTATATACACCAACTCTGAGATCATACTATAGTGGGGAAAAAGGTAAATTCCCTGATTCCCACCGTACTGTGATCTTCATTCAAAAGCATCAACATTTCAGAAAGTTGATCATATGGTCTCAACCATATGACATTCGATTTTCTGAATGGGCCCCATATATATATATATATATATATATATATATATATATATATATATATATATATACGTATATGTAAATATATATATATATATATATATATATATATATATATATATATATATATATATATATATATATATATATATATATATATACACACACACACACACACACACACACACACACACACACACACACACACGCACACACAGACACACACATACAAATATAAAGCTAGAAGAAGGGTGGGATAGAAGAGACAGCAAGGGAGAGGGAAAAAGAGGGGGGAAGGGGGGAATAAACTGGATGGTAATGTTTTGTCTGAGATGTGTTTTATTCTGCAGCTGTAAAGGCAATTGTTTTCTGTTTTTTGTGTCATTTGCTTTGTGATACTTATCACCTGTGTTTCATCTCCCTTTTTTTATCTAGGCATATTGGATTCTGTTTTTGCATTATTACCACCTGCATATAGTAAGCACACCTTCTTTATTCTTAATAATGTACAAAAGGTAGACGTATGTGTAACTTAAAATTGTTTTCATTCCATTATCATCTCTTAATTGTTAATATGCATTTCACATAGTATAGGTTTGATCGTTGTTTATTCTATTTCTTTTTTTTTGTGTGTGTTGCTTACTTGTAATCATAGATGATGCTTTCAGTGGCACTGTGGAACTCCTACTGCCTAATGTCCGAGTACATGTAGCCTCTGATGAAAATGTTGGCAAAGAAGAACAGTATGAGGGTGCAGTGGGTCAGTCTTACATTAAGGTTGCACTTTCAACATCTTCTATCCCTATTTCAGACACAGTCAATATGTCTCTGCATACTCATGACACAGATACCTCAGACATAGGAAAGGTTGAAGGTGACAGTTGATCAGGGTAATGTGGTTTCTCCTGTTGCAGAACTGGTGGATTCTCTCTGTAGCCATTGTGAGGGTGTTTTGCCACACAGATGGATTGGTGGAGGTATTCAGAGGAGGCCTACTGTCCACCCTCCTCCTGATACTGGTGTGTCACAATGTATATGTAGGGCCATCATGGAGGCACAGACACATTCCAACAGGGCCTCAGAAAAGATAAGTATTGGCTGTTGTACATTCTGACATGTGGGACTGCCTGAACCATGTGGGTGACTCATTGGACAGGATGTATGACATACTGGATTGGGCAGTGTCTGTAATGGAATGTTTGCTGAGGGAGGATTGACATCCACATAGCCATATATCAGATACATTGTTTGGTGTTAGCCAATGTGGCACTACAAGATCCCACTCCTGTAGTGGAACTTCTTCTGCTCTGTCAGTTATTATGGTGTCCACACCCAGACATGGTAGGCCATGTGGTCATGGTCCAGGATGTAGTCATGATGAGAGCTCATCCAGCATACAGCACTCACATTCTTGTAGCACCCCAAATTTTAACCAGGGCTATGGGCTAGTAGTACAACTCCTGAAAGAGAAGGTTCTCATGGTCAGGGGTGATGACATTGAATTGACTAGTCTACCATGCATGGTTCACACCTGTCCGAGATGCCAGGACATGGTAAAAACAGTGCTTGATTGTGTTCATGCAGACACACACACATTCACCAAATACTTGCCCATACTATCACACACACACACACACACACACACACACACACACACACACACACACACACACACTACTCAAAGCAGTACTGTTGACTGCTATACAAATCTTGCTACTGGCACTGAAAATTGGATACTTAGGGAATAATGTTTTGTTTTATTTATATGCTCACTTCTTTGATGTCAGACTTGATCTCCCCCCACCCTGTGGTGATGATGACTGTGCCCAGCTCTTTGCACATTTCCTTGTGACTTCAGGTTCCATATATGTCTGGTGCACAGAGTGGATATCTAATACTTGCTTACTCAGAACCTTCCTTTGATGTAAATTTGTTGCACAATAAATGTTTCTACTCAAAGTTCATAATCATTTGTGAACAATTACTTCTGTAATTGTTGATCCTCACTGTATTTCTGTTACTGTTCTTACTAATGCAGTCAAAGTAGATGTTTAAGTATTGTTCACTGTTATACTTGTGCAAATGATGCTGACAATTACATACTCACTGGTTTATGTGCAGTGGTCAGCTGAAATGCTTGATGCACAGCACTGGGCAAAATCCATAACTGTATATTGCAGACATCACTCATAAGCTATTACTGACATTACCATGCACCTGTGACACTTATCACCTTATGGACATATGATAATTGCATATTACAGCAATCAGTTAAATAAATCTATTGTTTTTTCTATACAGGCTCCTGACTTACCTTGTTAATACTGCAGATACAAAATGTGTCTTGGAGGGGTTGTCTCTGTCTGATGCTAACAAAATAAAACATAACATGGTTAATTAACAGATGTGCAGTGTTGCAGGCATCAGTTTTAATATTTGTGTGTGATCTTTTGTTTTCTTTTTCATTTAGGCAGTCAATGTGTGTGTATGCTATCCTCTGCCGATTAGCCAGAGCCATGGTATATTGTGCATGTCTATGCCTGCCAGTAACCTCTGCAGCTGGTGGCTCTCCTTCAGACTCCTCTCTGCTGGAGATGTTGGCTCTGCCTGTGGTACTGTGAACTGTGGTCTTGCCCTTAGTTGTCCTTGCTGAAGCTGTTTTCTGAGAAGTATATTGTGTAACACAGAAAACACTGTGAGTATTTGGGCAGAAGCTGCTTGATCACACTGCAGGTCACCCCTTGAGGTATCTATACACCGGGACTGTGATTTGAACAACCGATATACATTCTGTTATATTCCTACATTGAGCATGGGCATTGTTATACCCTTGCTTGGTGGGGTTAAATTAGTTTGTCATGGATGTCATGAGCCAAGGTTCCTGTACATAACCTGCATCCCCCACTAGACACTCTTGTGGAAAGTCACCCTAGCAAATATTGTGTACAACTCACAGATGTGCCATATGTGTGAGTCTTGAAAACTGCCTGGGTTACCTGCACAGACTTTGTATATGATCCCTTGGGCACTGCAGACAACCTGATGGTTTACAGAGTGGTATCCTTTCCTGATAATGAAACACTTTCCTTGTTCACCGGGTGGGGCTTTTATTTCTATATATGGCAATCTATAGCCCTCAAAACTTCAAAAAAGTGTGCTATTGCATAAAATTCCTGCATAGTTCTTGCTTTTTCATCTGGTGTACATAGGAAACAGATATGCTCCCTTGGATATTGTAGCATTGTGTTTAGAAAATGATGTAATATTCTAGAAGATGAGGCCTGTGACGCTACTAATATATGGCTTGTGTCTGGAAAGTACCTTTAGCTAGTATACATAAAGCTACACATACCATTGTTTCAACTGGGATGGTTTCTCAAAGATTTCCTTGGGGCCCTGTGTGAGGGCGACAGAGGTTGCATATTTTGTTTAGTGTTTCCCAGTCAGGGGCAGTCTGTGCATCTGGCAGTTCTGGCAAATGTCAGAAAGGCCAGTGCTCATTGAACGTTTTCTCCTTTAAGGAGGACCATGTGCCACCGCGGTTGTAAAGTCATTCCACACAAGTGCAGATTTTAATAATAACTGTTCTGGTATGACAGGAGATGTATGTGTGTGTGTGTGTGTGTGTGTGTGTGTGTGTGTGTGTGTGCGTGTGTGTGTGTGTGTGTGTGTGTGTGTGTGAGTGTATAAAATTTAAAGTAGCGGTTCCGTTCATTTCTGAATAAGAGAAAAAGTGTGTATGTGTGCATGTGTATGTCATTTAAACTAGTTGTTCCATTTCTGTATCAGAAAGTTTGTGTGTGTGTGTGTGTGTGTGTGTGTGTGTGTGTGTGTGTGTGTGTGTGTGTGTGTGTGTGTGTGTGTGTGTAATTTAAACTAGCCATTCAGTTAATATGCAAGATAGTATGTATGTGTGTGTGTGTGTGTGTGTGTGTGTGTGTGTGTGTGTGTGTGTGTCTGTCTGTATTTGTTTTTAGTTTCAGACTTCATAGCCTTCAGAACATGCATGCTATCACAAATCCTGTTATTCTAGGAACTAAGTTAAAAACAGCAATATTTCTCTCCCTGTTTTGGGCCATTTTATCACCATTATTTCAAGCTTTGTCCAGATTTCTAGCACTAAGAGGATGAGAGCTATGCATACCTCAACCGACCAGATTTTTGCCTCATATTTTTGGCCTATTCCTTATAAAATTTGTGTTTTTTTTTCTGGCAATTCACAGAAGATTGAATTCACTAAATAATGACATATATAAGTCTGACTTCATATCCTTTAGAAAATGCATGCTAACACAAATCCTGTTATTCTAGCAACTAAGTTAAAACTAGCAATATTTAAAGTCCATCCCTATTTTGGACCATTATATCCTCATTATTTTTGTCCAGATTTCTTGCACTAAGGAGTTGAGAGGTATGCATACCTCTCAACTGTCCAGATTTTTGCCTCATATTTTTGGCCTATTCCTCTTAAAATGTGTGGTTTTCTGGCAATTCACAGAGGATTGAAGTCACTAAATAAAGACACACATATGAGTTTGACTTCATATCCTTTAGAAAATGCATGCTAACATAAATCCTGTTATTCTAGCAGCTAAGTTAAAAAGAGCAATATTTAAAAATCATCCCTATTTTTGGGCCATTGTATTTCCACCATTTCAGGCTTTGTCCAGATTTCTTGCACTAAGAGGATGAGAGATATGCATACCTCACCTAAACAGATTTTTGCCTCATACTTTTGGCCTATTCCTCATAAAATTTGCGATTTTCTGGCAAGTCACAGAAGACTGAAGTCACTAAATAATGATATATATACATGTTTCAGGCTTCATATAGGTTCATAGGTTCATACTAGGCTATCTGCCCTAGGGCATTTATAAGCCTAGCCAGAGTGTGTTTGGCTTTCGCCACCCATTTTAAATTAATTTTGCTATGCCCTTTTTCGAGGTTAGTATACTGTGCCTCTGTCTAACAGTGACACAGAAGTGATACCCAGGGTAAACCTACGATCTCCCATCCACTCATCAAGATTCCTCTTGAAGAGAGTCAATGAGGGACTCTGCCTAACCTGGACTGGGATTTTATTCCAGAGTGAAGGGAGCCTCTGGGTTATGAATCTGTCCCTCCAGCATGTCCTATTTATTTCAGTGCTGAGGTTCAAGTCTCGAGCGCGTAGCTCGATGGGATTTGGATTTTCTGAGGTGCAGCATGTCCATTAATTCCAGGTTGGACATGGCTTTATACGTCAGGCACAGATCACCTCTGAGCAGGCGATATGCCACTGAGTAGAGCTGGAGTTTCTTTAACCGGGCAGCATATGGCATCTGTTTGAGCCCTTTGATCCTCTTGGTGAGGTACTTTTGGGGTCTTTCCAGTTGCTGCAGGTGTCTGGTAAGGTACATCCCAAAAGGGGCATTGTACTCAATTATGGGCCTGATGAGGGATGAGTAAAGAGGCACGGTGACCTCCCCTGATCTAGATGTGAATCCCTTCATGATTAGGTGGGCTATATAAAATGTTTTTCTAGCCACTTTGGCCACATGGTTGTCAAATGAGAGATTGCTATTAACTTGGGTCCCCAGGTCCCTAATTACTTCTTCTGTACTTAATGGATTACCACCTATGTGGTAATTTGTGGGCACTTTGTTTTTGCCAAAGGGGATGACTATAAACTTTTTGGAATTTAGCTTGAGGCCATGACTCTGGCACCAGTTACACGCACACACACACACACACACACACACACACACACACACACGCACACGCACACGCACACACACACACACACACACACACACACACACACACACACACACACACACACACACACACACACGCACATTTGCACATGTACATATGTACAGAAAAACACAAACATATACCCACACACACCAGGATGTTGCATTAAAATAAATAAAGACATGCACAAAAACAACATTTTTATATAATTTTGTGATATTGTAATTAATGGTAATTCTAGCACACTTTCCTGTATCTAGAAATGTCATACTAAATAAGAAAAGATTAATATCTGAAAATGAAGTAAGCAAAGAGAACCATTTTATTTATTTTTATGATTTGTTTATTGGGTAGGTTAGTGGTCCAATGACTCTTTTAGCCATGACCCAGGCGAAAAGGCCATTTTTAAAAACATACATTAGACATCATTTTCAATATACATGTTAAGTAATCCCTGAATATTTGCAGAATGGTAGGAATGTTTTAAACAAAATCTGCAATATTTACAGTTGAATTACTTGCCACTCTGGTGTGCATTAGAAAACTGGAAGTAATGGAAAGGAATAAGTTAAATATGGGGTGGTAGTCTTTAATATGTTTAAATCAGTGATATAGTATAGAAAGGTTAGTGCGACGTATCAAACTTTAAATCTGTATCACCAATAATAGGAACCACTGATTAAAGGAAATAGGAAATATAGAAAGAACACTGAAACATTTAAAGATTTAGTGAATATATATATAACCAATCTGTTCAATAGATTACATTGGGTTACATGGAAGCATGAGAAATAGATGTCATTTTTTTGGGGGGTGAAACATGTGACACAGTTTGTGTGACACAGCATTTTTCAGAAAGGCATTTTAGGATATGGCTTAAGGACAGAGACTGGCAGCCTCTACTAACCTCTCACTGTGCTTTAGAAGGAGTAGGATTGATGTTAGTATCTGTAAAGTCCAGAAAATAAATATAACCAACATTCCCATTATTGTGCCAGATGAAAATGGATGAAAGGGAAAGTGCAAGGCAAAGTTAAAGTATCCTCATTAAGAAATCCGAAACAAAACATACAATATAATAAGAACATTTAAAAATTACATAGAAACCAAAAATATACATACCATTTGAATTAGTATGCGTACAGAGATACTTTATATACTGAGTGCATAGACACAGACAGACTCATATACACACATACACACAGTCATATGCATGCAAGAGCATGCATGCATGCCTATGCAGGCACGCACACACACACACACACACACACACACACACACACACACACACACACACACACACACACACACACACACACACACACACACACACACACACACTCACACACACACACACTCATTTAAATACCTTTTTTGTTCGGCTTGTCATCTGTTGCATGGGTGTGTTTCAACAAATTTTACAAACTTTATCCCAGTTTTTGTACTGCACAGTTACAATTGTTTAAATTACATACAGATAATGGTGTCTTTCTTGAATGCCCATACTACAAAAAACATCTGTCAGTGATAATATTAGTTTTCATGTACTAGATACTGTAATGGAGGTCTTGTGACATACTATCTCTTAAGAAAGTCTCAGCAACATGTAACTTGAACAGCTCTGTCTGATCAATTCATGTTAAAGAATACTCAGAGCTCTTGTTTAAACAATTAAATATTTATATGAGAACTAGAACAGTGAAACTAGCTTTGTTGTAATTAAACACATCTATAAATACAAAAATGTAGTAGTCTGTATTTGAATACCAAGTTCCATTAGTCTGCAAGTAAGACATGAGGTTTGGAAACAAACCAATTTGTCGGGAAGGTCAGGTAGGAATAGTGATGAGAGTTAAGATGGTAGTGGAATAAAGTTAGTTTGGTGGAGATGGAAGGGTTAAATTAGCAAAGTAGGAGAGTTGGGAGGAAATGAGGTAAGTGCAAGGAGGAGCTTAACTGGTTTTGTGTGAGTATAACTAGGTAAGGGATCAGATTTTGGTGTGAACTTGCTAGCCACTCTCCCTTACTCTTTTAGGAACATTGAGGATTGTGTGGTTATTTTAAGTTTTTGGTTTAGCCGGAGAAGAGTGCAGGTTTGTCCTTCTTCTATTCCCCCTCTGGTAGTGGATGTTAAATTCAGTGAGTTGGGGAATGAAAGTGAGCAATGGGATGCTGCTTAATAAGAAAAAGTAAGTGAGCAAAGGTGAGGATGCTGCTTATTTGGCTAGGGTGAGAGAGGTTACACTGCCCTAGTAAATGCTTATATGTATGTTCATGCTGTGATCAATAAATTAAAATATTGTTCGTTAAATTTATGTTTATGGAAGCTTAATAAAAGTTGTCAGAAGTCATTTGGCGTGGTGTATTTATTGAAGGGGACCGAGACAAATCATATTTATAAAACAGGTACTTTTCCGTTAATGGGGCAACACCTTTTTTGGCCTCGTTTTAATGTTGTCTTCATCCTGCAATGATCAAAGTAGTTGAATTTGCATATGTTTCTTACTACTTTGTTTTGATTAAAATTAGTACCCATTTGCCTTTCACACAGAAGGGCAGTACAACTGTGAGCTCGGTTTGTGTGAATTAATCTCCAACAAGACTGGTTTGATTTGGTACTTTAGATTTTTAAACAAGACATGCATGTGCTGCTTCATTTTTTGTGATATAAAATATGTACAATCAAGTTTTATTTCAGTAATGTAATGTCCTTAAAGTATTAGTTTATTATTCAGGAGATGTATGCTGCCAACTCAGTTGTGAATTACTGTGGTAAAATGTTTTGCAGGGGTTCCAGACAAAAATAACTGGAAATGTTTTCCCCAGTATATAGCCAAAATGCTGCAAGTCTCAAGCCTTGTCCTGCTAACGATAAAACTAACATGGTTCGTACTATGCAGTCAGTCTGCCTAATCGTATGCGATATATTCACTTGTATCAATATGCAAGGGAGTACCCATTCTGACGTCCAAGCATCAATAATATCTTTTTTAAAAACTGACCAAATGTCATGTAGAATTATAAGCAGTTTTTTAAGTATTATCCACGGTACCAGCAAACTGACAGATATATGAATGGTCTACAAATATCCTTCAGACAAACGCGATGAACAGTTTTAACACATCACATCAATTGTCTATAACACCCTTTCATTATTCTGTGAACAAAAATTGCATAGCAAAAGTGCAATCTTCTTAAAATACAATCACTCACTACCAATTTTGCCACCTGTTCCTGCACATACAGTGTTGTAACAGTCGACATTATAAAAATACTCACTCCTGAAAAAGACATAAGAACATTGCGGGTTTTATTTATTAGGATGCAGCTTACTGTTAGAAACTGCAGTATTCGCAACTGCTGCTTAATATCACCTCTGACCCTCGATTATTTATGGAAATATTGACAATGAACGACACGTTTACTTATGACAAAAACAAGTAGTTTTCCATTAACGAGGTCAAAAAAGGTGTTGCCCCATTAACGAAAAAGTACCATAAAATAAAAGAGATGAATGAACCATACGGAGTAAAAAGGAGATTGCAGCATTCTGTTCATATTATACTCCACGAGAACATCAAAAAGAAAGACAGCATATTTAAACAGCCTTAAAATTCTTCTTTTTCTATTATAAACTAGGACTGCATTCTCCAAAATATTCCATAACAGTTAAGTGTATTATGTTACAGACATAATACCTAAGAAACAGTGTGTAATTACTGAATTTATATGGAGCTTCAAAAAAAGATTTAGGCTATATTATTAATATAAAATAATCCCAAGTTAGAGTATGTGAGCTGCGATGGTGCAGCGGTTAGTGTTGTCACCTCACAGCAAGAGGTTCTCCTGTTCGATTCTTGGCTGGAGCGCCTTCTGTGTGGAGTCTGCATGTCCTCCCTGCGGTTGAGTGATGTTTAAAAACATGCAGGTAGGTGCATGAATGGTTGGGTGTTGGTCTGGCAACTTGGCACTGTAAAAATCCACTGCAGATTGTCCATGTTAGACTGAAATTCTACCATTTCTCAAAGAAGTAAATTCATTACTAACTACCTAGCACTGACATCCAAAGTAAATGATGGCAAGGGGAAAAGATTAAACAGTACGGTACAGTGGTTCAGCATTTGAAGATGCTAATGATAATGTGTGACTATGCATTTTAAATAGTAATACTAAGTTGGTTGTATCTTAGGGAATCCCCTTATTTTGGGGTACACCCAATCCTGGTGTTAGAATATAGAAGTAGCTGGAGTATGTGCAGGGTGAAGTCCCTTGTTGGCCCCAAAAATTTGTTTTTCATTTATTGTAATTTGTTTCAATTTCCACCTTTAGACTATAAGTTCACAGTTAACGCTTTGCAGCTTTCAGTGTTATGTGGTTGTACTAAACCTGTAAATATGTTGCCCTGTATCAAAACTAAAATTCTTTTTAAGTCTTTAATGAAAAACATGCTTCAAACTATAGTTACAGATTGTCAAATCAGCAAATATTTCCTTACCATGTGTTAATGTGATGGCCATGAAACAGCCTTCATTGAGCATGAGATGCATTTTGAGCTTGTCAGATTTAGAAAGTAATGAACACACCCAGGGTACCAAACTGTATGACATGCATTAGCAATCAGTTTTGTCAGAGTAGCAGAAACATTTTCTGGAATGGCTTTATAGCACCCATCATATAAGCATCTTATGAATGAGGCAGATAAGGGTCTATCTGTATTTGAATTAAAATGTGATTTCTCATTTAACTAACAGAATAATGATTTGCACTAGATTTGCACATTTTCAGTTGTCAAACATATCAGTGAAGTCAAAAATAAACTTTGTTGTCAGGGCTTTTTCATGTATTATTAACAGCAACATTTAAACATTTAAAGAACTTTTCTTAGTTTTATCTGTAGTTGAACATTTTGGTTTCTGTTTTTTTCTCCACCAGTAAACTATCCGATGCTGTTTGAGAAAAACTTCAGCTGAAATAATTTTTGCACCTAGGTTTCATTCTGGCTATTTTTCAAAGGCCATTCCATTTGCAGAATGGATACTAATAGTAATGCAAACAAGGCACATATGGCATTAAAATGATGTGATGTATGTCTGCGTGCTTATTTTGAAAACGACTGCATGCCGTCTTTGGTTGAAGTATTCAGTATGGCTCAGTCACTGCAATACTATAAAATTAATTTTAATATCTCTTTTTGTCCCTTGGTTATGTAAGGTATTTCTGCACAATGTCTTCATTGCAATGAATATGTAATAGTATACCAAATGGGATTATTAGGCAGCATTTAAATATTCGTGTCTGCTATGTCACAAAGTTATTTCAAAAAGCACAGGACTTCTTTGTATTCAACCGTGATATTTAAGAGTTCTGCAGACTCAAAAAGTGCCATACAGAAATTTATAGATGCTTCCTGGAAAAGAAAACATGGCATATAACATTGTATAGTCCATGCTTTGAAATAATGATGCATTTTACATTTATTACTTAGCATCTACATTTCAAATATCTGCCTAGATTGTTTACAAAAACTTTACTTCAAAAATAATAAGGTGAAAACCTAGGATAAAAATAAAAATTTTAAAAAGTGTTTAGTTTCGAAATGCTCTTGTAATTTTGTATTTATTTTAATACTGCAATTGCATAAACAAATGCAACTAATTCTGAAGATCTCTTCAAGGGTATTGGCGTAACTTTCTGCTTGGCATGCTGATTTTTAGCTATTATAGAGCAACGTTAGGAACAAAATTAGTTATTGATTAAAAAAGTAGTGCTGTGAGTGCCACTACGCTCTATTTTGCTGGACTTCAGTGAGCTTTGCAGCAGGTGTCCTGCTGTGGTTGAGTTGTACTGTGTGTGCCCTTGCTACCAATCCTTTCTAAATTCAGAGAAATTAAGCTTTATTTATGTTTAAATTCTGAGTTATGCTAACTTGGTGTTACTCGATTGTACTGGCAGAAAAGTCTAGTTCTACACTAAGTGCTGTTACTTTGTGAAAGAAGATAATTCACTGGTGCTTTGGGTGACTGGCTTACCTAGGGAACAAGAAAGTTCAGACTGATAGCTAGCTCCATAGTATATAGAGATTCAGCCATAATTAAACTGTAGATGGCCTGAGTTCAAATAGCAATCCAGGCAGCTGCAGGAGCTAGCCAGGGATAATAGCAGTGAGTGCTTACTGCTGACTTGCCCATCCTGGGGGAGGGGGCTCTGTTTTTCCAAAAGGAGAACTGGGTGTTGCCCAGTATAGCTTGAGCCTGCCACACCATTGATGTCACAGTGTACTGTACCTTACATTGATGACTGAGGGAAATTTGGCATGTGGAGGCATGAAGCCACTAAGGCAGAAGGGATGATATCAGGAGGAGAGGATAGGCAGCTTTCCAAGGATCAGCAAGCTGGCCTATTTCCTATCCTATAACTGCTGCCAGGGATCAGAAAGGCAATTGGGAACCCCAGGCAGAAACATATGGGCTATAGGACTGTCATCTAGCCCAGGAATACCTATTTTCTGTACTGTCACAGTGATTGGGCTGATTGGGTGGGATAGTTGAGCCACTCAGTAAGTTCTTGGGGAGTAAAAAAAAATAATTTCAGATTAATTTGCTGTTTTTAGTTTTTGCCCTGTTTGTTTAAATGGCAATGCCTTTCACGACCGTATACTCTATCCTGATGGGCTGCACTGAGTTATGCATCATGCAGTAGGGCGGAGCAGTGCACTACATAGATGCAAGCTGGTAAAATCATCTTTATCCACAATATTAGCATCCCCATTATAGCTATCAGATTTGCTGCTATTTGTTGCGCTGTCAGTTTTAGCATACAGCAAACTACAGTTGCCTATTATTATAAACTCTGCTATCTGTTATTGTAACCCCTGCTTCGAGTCTCTGTTGATTGTAACCATCCATTTAACTCAGTCAGTCATTGTTTACCTGCTTCACTCAGTCCATGAAAAACATAAATTCTCCTGGCTACCATGGATGTCAAATCAACTTTTTTCATATCTACAGCCAACTTAGTAGCACTGGGTGCCCTTATTCAGTTTAAGAACTGCCTAATTCTCACAGAAAATAAACTAATATTTGATGCTCACAATATGATGTGTGATGGATGCTTGCATCTTATCAACATGGATGAAGACATATCCCATAAAACAAAGGTCTGTGTATGCCACACAGCACCATCCACACATATGCATGTACCCACTAAATATACATATGCTGAAGGTATCAAAATATAACCCTGACAACCTCCTAGATCTAGAAAGATCAAGTCTCAGCATACATGTGCTACCACAACTTTACCACCCTCCCACATAACACAGTCATCAGCCTGTGGGTTATAAAGATTCCACTACCCAAAGCCCACAAAATGCAAGTAGAAATATTTTAATTATTGGTGGCTATATTGTCAGGCATACAGACACCATGGTCATCAGGTTGAACAAGGGCAAGGTAACAGTTCCTTGTTTCTCTGGTGCCAAAATTCACAATGCCAAAAGTCCTTCACACTGGACAAATATAAATATGAATTTAGTGGTTATCCATGCTTTGAGAATGGCTTGCAGTTCTTAGCCCTGAGGGACATGTTTAGTCTCACCATGGATATGTTGGATTTAGGTAAGACTTGAGTAAAATTCTGCCTTCTTCCAGAATGATATCTAAAAATAAACACCAAATAATTCACTTCAATAATTGGCTAAGTAGTAGATCTTACTCTAGGGGGTCAAGTATTTATCACCTTAGAAGGAGATGGAAGATAGGTCAGCCTGCTTTGTATAAATGGTCTATACCTTTCACTCCATGGCTTCTACTTATTGGTCATAGTCCTTTATGCCCCTATTGTGTGTTTTTAGGCAAAGTATAAATAGTAAACATTTCAAAATAGTAAACTATGATATTACAAATCTTTAATCAGACCACATCAAGGTGGCTGTTCTCATTGCCAGGTGTCTTACCCACAACAGTCTGACCTTGAGGCTCTCTTGCATCATGAGCATATCAATATGGGCATTGTGAATGGGATGTTTTTTCAGTGCAAGGACAGCATTCCTTCCACATTTGGATTCAACACCTGCCATGGCATCTGTCCTGAGGCAAAGGAAGAAGGCACCTCTATATTTTTTAGAGATAATATTACCTCTAGTTAAACCCATTGAGACACAAATACTTAGCTTACTGAACTTCACTGCACCCTAAATAAGAAAATATATAAACATACAGTCTGCTATAGGACACCTTCCAATGCTCAGAACACGAGAAATTCATAAATGTAATAAATGAACTACCCCTGACAAGCATTTCCTTTATATGGGATCATTTCTATTGTTGTTTTATTAACTGGTAACCCTAAACCTCTAAATTTGGGTATGCCCAAAGTTTCCAGGGCATAGCAGATAATACCTCATTAGAACAAAGAGTTATCTAGTCAACTAGGGTCCAGAATATTCTTGATCTGGTCTTCACCAACATTGCCTCCAAGTATACCAAGCCTTTAGTATTTCAATCCTTGGTTAAGATGGCTAACAAATTAATAGCCTTATTTAAAATCACTAACCTGGTCAACATTTCTGAATGCAAGGACTTTAAACACACATACTTGCTTAAATTCTACAATAAGCAATCTAAGTTTATTTGTAATGACACCCCCACATGTGAAGTTTCAGATGCTGCTTTTTCACCTCAACTCTACTCACCCATAAAAAGCATATAGATTTAGTAGTCTTCACTAGAGTCAAATATAATGGGGAATTAGCCACTCTGACATTAGCAAGAATCTAGAACAGAAGCTGCCATTAAAAAAGGAATAATTAGTAAAGAATATAAAATATTGTATGATAACTAATAAAATTAATCAGATGAGGTTACAAAGGATTGGCAAGACAGATTGGGTAAGCAATTCACAATAAAACAATGGGAACATATATGTATGTCAACCAAATATGCAACAAAATATAGAAGATTTAGGATTTTTGCTTGGAAATGTTTACATAGATATTTTTATACCTCAAGTAGACTCCAGAGGATTTTTTCTCAGGTAGACAGCACATGTTGGAGGTATAACAGGGAAGAAAAAGATAATTGGGAACATATTTTCTGGGTGAGTTGGTGGACTTTAACGATTCCCTGTGGGATGCACTGTTGGAGATGCTAGGTAGGAAGACTGGTGGAACGAGGGAGATGATTTTTCTGAGCTATGATACAGAACCAGAATTGCCTAGACATGGTAAGGCTTTGCTGTGTCTAATTATGGTGGCTGCCAAAAAATAACAATTACTAGAAAACGGAAATCAAAATCTAAACCAACTATACTAGAAGTAGTGAATATAGTAAGAGATAAAACAAGTGGAACTGAGATCTTTATAAAAGGATAGGAACAAACTACATTGGAATAAATGGGAATTGTGAGAACAATACATACAGGGGAAGAATGAGGTTTAAAAGAAGGCAGGACTTAAATGAGATATATAATGTTTGACTGAAAATGATTGGGTAGATTATAAGTGATGTATAATGTTTGCAACTAGGAGTGTATCATTATGGTTTGTGATGTAAAATGTCTGCAACTAGGACTGTGTAGGTGTGGTTTGTTTTCATTTATATAAATACACAATTGTCTATGTTACAACTGATGGTTTAATAAAGATGTTTCTTGTTTAAAAGAAAGGCAGGATTTTAATACATTATGTAATGCTGCTTAGGTTATAGGATATAGAACAATATATGTGAAGTATAATGTTAATACAGTTTGATTACTTTTATTTAAATGCACATTTGCCTATGTTACAGGTGATCATTTGATAAAGGTGTTTATAAAAAAACAATATAACTAACATACTTGCAGACAGATTTAATATTAACTTTATTCCACCTTCGAAGATCACCCCCAAGACCTTCTTGAAAAATGTACTAGTTCTAATCTCTAAAACTAAGAATACTGCTGCAACTAGCCAGACAATTTACCTGGATGTCTACTTAATAGTGCTGGTCATGCTGTCACTGAACCACTCCTGCACAGGTTTAACTTTAGTTTAACTACAAGATATGTTGCTGGTGTTTAAAAAACAGCTAAAGTGGTGCCCCTACACAAAGGAGGCGCATTCACATACCCTGGCAGTTATAGGCCAATCAGCCTTGCAAGACTAATTTGTAAAGCCATAGAACATACCTTGGACCTTGGTCTAGCAAACTGAGCATGTAAAACCTGTAACTGCTACAGAAACAGCACGTGCTGAAAGGTGTTTGTTGCCCAATGTACCACATGGTGTGTAAATGGGAAAAAGAGAGAGATAGAGATAGAACATATCATTTCTGACTTTAGAAATTATTATATCAGAAATCTCTCATAATTAGATCCACAACAATTTGGTTTTGTCAAGGGCAGAATCATGTCTACTTAACCTGGTTAAATTCTTTAAGAGGGTTACTAAGACAGTAGACAGTGGCCATTCAGTCCACTCAGCTTATCTTTAGCTGGCCAAAGGTTTTGACACTGTACCTCATGTTGGCATTGCAAACAAAATGTTTTCAGGGTAATATGGATTGTGTGCTCGCTGAAGTTTACAACTCATAAATTTAAGACTGCAAACGCTACTTCAGTAAGGAAGGCAGGAACCACTGCAGTACAACAAGGTACATCACTGTGATATCTCTGTTTCTGGTAAACATTTTTCTTTTCACCATAATACAAACCCTGATCTCTGCCAAACCAACTTAACCAATGATTGCAACCTGGGTATCATTCTCCATTTCCCCACCTTAGTGAAGCTCCTCAGTAATATCTATTCTATACAGAGCAATGGCGTACAGAGAAATGGTTCAAATCAAATGCAAACATGTGTGTCCTTCTCACCTTTGGGAAACACCCCTTATCTACAAATTACAGTATACTCCATACAAACATGGTATTCAGGGATCTCAACACCTGGGTCAACAGTTCCTTCTCTTTTGACTACCACATAGCAACAGAAATTCTACTTTATAAATAGAAAATTCTTGTATCTAACACAAATGATTTCCAAAGGTATCTCATCTGGTCAAAGGATGTTATTGTCTCCCTGGACTCTGTCATAAATAGACCATTTACTGAGTGCACTGCCTCTTTCAGCATGTACCTAGCTACACATCATACAGCTAGATAGGTCCCAAGAGATCCTAATGATACAGATTATTGGCCTAAAGACCTTTATGTGCCAAGACTAGAAGTCATATACCTGTACTGTGTTTTATAGTCTTCTTTGTGAAGAGCTATGCCTGGCATACTGTGCCATCAAAGACCCTGTGCTAGTGAATGTCTTATAGCCTCACAGGATGAATGACTCTTTACAAACATTCAAATCAAGGATATGTACCTCCACCAACATATAAATAAAACATGTTGAGGGGTAGATTTATTCCCCTTAGTGATGACTGGATGGGAATCCAGAAGTTCAACCTAACTTGAAATATTTTCCCTCCTGAAAGAGGGAGTTAATCTAAGGGATGGTATCAGGCAAAACAAACAGTTTTCAGACTTACTTGCCTTGCAGTTCTTATCATTCTATGAACCACAACAGTAATTATTGATATGACCTTAGTAATTCCAAAACAGAATTACTATGATAATTCAGTTTTACGTGGCGGGATTGATTGCAGAACCAATGTGTTACAATGTAGTTGGATCCCTGTGTAAAACTTTGAACATATCTGTGTGAGGGTAAAAGTGTATCAAAGCATTCTAAATGAAATAATCATCTTTGGGATTATAATAAGTCCTAGAAACATGTAAGTATTCTTAGAGAAATTATTCTCCCTTTTTTGTAAAATTAATTTTTAGTAATTAAATCTAGTGAATCATATTTGCCTAACTATTATTCAATTAAATCAAGCTCCTCATAATATGCAACATTCAAATATTCATTGTTCAAAGTTAAAATTCATAGCCTACTAGTCTGCTAATGACAACATATGCCCCATTAATTGTTGCTATGCTAATTGCAATATTGTAAAGTACAATCTGAAGTGCATCATGGCTTCTGCAACTAATTTCTGAAAAGATCAAATCTCACAGTTTAAGTTAATTGCTTTAACTCACAAATGGAATGGCCCTGACTTACAGACCAGTATCTAATGCCCTGTAATATCTGCTTTTGTAAGAAAGACTTGGTATTGCTTGAGGTTATCCATAGATTAACACTGAGGGTCTCTGAGAAATTTGCGAATAACAGATGGCCACTGGCCAACCTATGTGCTTAAGGCATGAAATATACTATACCAGATTCACCCATTGGCCCAAATTCTGTCCTCTGCCTGAAGTTACATTGTTGAGCAAATTTTGAAGATAACACCAAACCAAAGGGTAAAAATGTTAGACAGACAAACCATTTCATAAAACCTACAGGAAAGATCCAGCAAAGCTAGAGTCTTTACTGTGTAATATCGTAAACTTCCTGTAGTGGATAACCATGAGATATATGCCTATGATGCCTTAAGGATATATCAGTATAACAGCTACATGACTTCTGAGTGCTCATGACTTTTTACCTTTACTTCTTTTAAGTCTTTACTACTGCATTCAGGATAGTAAAACCAAACAACACTAGCTACAAAAGTGCCATGCTTACTTTTTTATCTGAGTCCATCACTACAACATAAGTGGATTATTTGGCCATATTTTAGATACATAGAGCTGATAAACAAGCATGATGCCCATAATATTAATGTGACAGCAAAATATTCCAAATAACATTTAAACCAAAGGAAGAAACATCCTAATGTTATAGACTTAAAAAATTAAAAGTAAAAAGTCAAGGACATTCAAAATTATGTACTTATGGATCATTTGCATATAATCCATAGGGCTCCATTACAGGAGGTTTAAGGTATTCCACAGTGAAAACATTAGTTTTGCAGGACCTTTCTTGTAGATTGTACTAATTTTGCAGCATAAAGTTCTATTTAAACAAATGGCTTTTTCTATGGAATATTATAGATATACTGTACAGTTGTTCCTCATTTAATGTGAACTGCTTCCTGATAAAGCTGCAATATGTTATCATTAATACAGTATGAAAGTATGAAAAGTCTTATATTTGTGCATTTTTATTTTATTTATCATTTGTTAACTGGGAAAGACCAACTTGGAATGAAGCCAATTTTCAGCGGAGGCCCGGGGAGAAATGCTCCGGATGCATGTCTTTGTAACGTGGGAGGAAACCAGAGCATCTGGAGGAAATCCACATGAACACAAGGAGGACATACAGACTCCACACAGAAGGCACCCCAGCCGAGAATCGAATCGGAAAACCTCTTGCTGTGAGGCTACAACACTACAGCTGCACCACTGTGCCATCTGTTTTCCCCAAGGTTTGCAAATGCTGACATTTTACAGATAATAATATCTTATACTATGTATACAGTGATTCAGACAAACTATCTGAACTGTAATTAAAGCACTATTATTTGTTCATCCTGTGAGACACCATACACGCCACTGATACCCTAACTTCAGAAGAGATTCTGGGTTTGTAATTAAGTGTATACTGTCATCAAACACCAGATGAAAGTTATGGTTTAAACATAGTAAGAAAATAAAGACTTTGCATTCAGATGTAATATTGTTAACAACCAAGTCTAATTTTAATCATGTCCTTGAAACAGCATGTGTTATTTTGCAGTCAAAACATAGAAAAATACTGAAAATGTCAAACATCTTATAAAAAAGCTTAGTGCAAAGCATGAAAAAGCATGAAAAGGAACTGTCAGATCACCTTCCCTTATTTTATTTCCAGCCTCATAGCATTTGGTATAGTCAGGCAGTGTAACAACTGCTTGATACACACAGGTAATTAACTACGCCTTAGCTCCTTACCCCATCAGAAACTAGCCATGAGAGATGCAAATATGTAGTGAATATGGAGGCATCACTCTCACAAAAAAACTATTAATAGTGCTTTTAACTGGGAATATCTATTATCTACACTGGAAGAATATGATATGAAGAATCCTTTGCTTATATAAAATTGGTTCATATATTTCTAAATCAATGAAAATTACTAAAGGCACTAAACAATGCTGTCATTTATCGCCATTATTATTTGCTTTGATTATGGAACCATTTGCAAATTATATTAGATCAAATACAAACATTAACGGTTTTCAAATAAATGACAATGTCAACCTTAAAATACAATTTTTTGCAGATGATATTTTGTTAACTTTAAATGACTATGACCTTTTTCTTCAAGCCTTATTTAATAAAATAGAAACATTTGAGAAAATGTCAGGACTGAGTTTTAATGATAACAAAACCAAGATTTTCCTTATAAATATTCTCCTTATAAAAACCCAAGTAAAATGAAAAGAGGATTTTCCAAATATATTTCAGGAGATAATAAAATTAAATATTTGTGAATTATTTTGACAGATGAAATTAAAGATATAATATCACTCAATTGTATTAATATCTTATATACCATAAAACAACTTATTAACAAATGGAATAAATGGTTTTTCACAATGGAAGACATCTTGTCTCTAATTAAAATTAATATTATTCTAAAAATATAATATATAATAGAATCCATATCCCTTCCTACTTCTAAGGAATATATAAAACAGTTTAATTATTTGCTTCTGAAATTATTCTGGTTTCTTAATAAACCTAGACTGGCATTAAATCATCATATAAAGGACTGGATGGTTGGAGGTATTGGCATCCCAGAGCTGGAATTATATACTGCATCGTTGGTTATCAAAACAAACGTCTTATGGCTAAATTCTAATTACTTTGCTAAATGGAAAGAAACCCATAAAAAATTTTGATTAAAATCCAATCATTCAATAATAATGCAACCTGATCAAATATTAAGAATTTTCAATGGTTGTTAATAGAATATTTTTCTCAATGTAAGATTAAGTCAATTAACTCTTATTATATTAATAGTAATGTCTTTCGGCTTTTCCTGGTTAGGGGTCGCCACAGCGAAACTCTGGTCCGCTAATGACTGGCAGTGGATTTTTACGGTGCTGAGTTGCCAGCCCGATGCCCAGCCTTCAAGGAAGGCACACCCATTCATGCTCACACCTACCTGCATGTCTTTAATGTCACTTGACCGCGGGGAGGACATGCAGACTCCACACAGAAGGTGCTCCAGCCAAGAATTGAACAGGAGAACCTCTTGCTGGGAGGTGACAATGCTAACTGCTGCACCACCATGACCTATAACTCTTGTTATTAACTCTTATTATATTAATAACATGTTAAATTTATTTAAAAAGCTTATATATAAAAACCCTGATTACAGAGCTTCTTTATTCTTATTATTTCCTATAGCCTATACACAGGATAGAATTAATACTCTTAATTTATCAAAAAAATGTTAGAACTGAAGAATAAAAAAAATAAATTTGGCATTAACTGATAAATAAAGGAAATGTATATTCTACTGAATACATTATGAATAAATATGATATTAATAAAGAAATGTGGTTAGATATACAAATTTGTAGGTAATTTATTATTCATAAAACCAACCTAATGCATTCAATAACAGAAACACAGTTCCTAATTTTATAGAATCTTTAATTACTTTAGAAAATATAATATAGCCGGAAAAGGATGCTTATCCAAAATATATAAAATAGTCAAAAACACAAATATATCATAAAGAAAGTTATTGGAACTATTTTGTGTTGATCAACAAATATTCTCCAAGTGAATAAGATAAGAAATTAATGCTGTTATTATCAAAACAAACTATTCTTTCATTACATTGGAGATTATTCTCTTGAGAAACTTATACAAAGGGCTTTCATCACACCACACAAAGTAAAATTAATATATAAGAAAGAGGTTGGATGTTGGAGGTGTAATTCAAAAATAAAAGCTGATTGGCCTGTTGTGTTTTTTGATTGTACATTACTTAAACCATTTTGGGAAAATATAAATTCTTCACTATAAGCTATTTTTAATGAAAAAAATTAAGCTAACGAAATCTTTGGTTTTATTTAATGTGCCAATTCCTATAAGCGTTACCAGAACAAAATATCTTCTTCTCTGGGGTATAACTATGGCAAGAAAGGTTATTGCCATTAATTGGAGGAGTCATACTACTCCTACTTCCTACTTGGAAAGAATTCAAGAACATTGCCAGTAATATATGCCAACTTGAATTAGCTACAATCAAGATAAGAAAAAAACAGTCTGTGAGTACCACAGACCTTCATAACGCTCCACACAAATACATGGAAATTGATGCTGAGGCTGTAACAAAGTCTTTGCCTAAGCATACAAGGTCTAACAAGAGACAAGAGGAGGTCCAGTAGAAATGAAAAACCACATATAGTGCCACATCCAAGTACACTTGAACTCTCTACTGATACAAATGCACTGGTGATTGATAACTCCATAATAAGACACACAGACTCTTCTTTCATAAGGCTAGATAAAAATAGATTGACAATGAGTTGTCTTTCAGGTGGCATGATCTCCAATATTTCAAGGGTCTTCAAGATCCTCAAGATGACTAAGGCATGGAGACGGCCAATGTAGGTGTAAATGAATTGGCACGTAAAGTTCTAAAGGATATGGAAGAAGTCATTTCAGAACTCCCCATGCATACCAAAAAATGCAAGAAAGTACTCACCAAAGAAAAGTATATATCCTCTGTGGTTCCTGATAATATAGAAGGCTACCTGCTGAACAGTACCAAACATATACTGGAGGACCCACTTATACAACTGTTCAACTTGGGCTTACCAACTGGCTTTGTCACTGAGGTACATTTTATAAGGGCAACCTCACCATAGCCCCCAGGAATTAAAAAACACCAGGCTGGCAAACCTCATCTGCAAGGGCATGGAAAGGGTCATAACAGACCTGATACACTATGAAATAAAGAAACTTATAAGACTTGACTCCTAACAGTTTGGTTTTGTTAAGGGTGATCTTGTCTAATGAATGCAGTGAATTTTTTGATAGGGTAATTTAAGCCATGGAGAGTGTTGCACTGTTCATAAAGCATGCCATAACCTCACCAAGGTGTTTGATGCCATATCATGTGCCTACATTATTAACAAGCTATATTCACTCCAAATTAATCACTGTGCATTTATCCAGACAGCTAATTGGCTGAGAGACAGAATCCACAATGTAAAAGTGGAAGACACTTCCTCACACATCATGAAGGTAACCACTGAGGTACCACAGGGATCTGTGTTAGGCCCTCTGATATTCAGCACATAGTTTTCTGATCTCTAAATCAAAACATGGGGAAGTTTGGTTAACCAGGTCTGCAAATGATTATAAACTGGGTGATATACTTAAATCCCCTTTTGCTATGCAAAAGTGACACAAAGAACTTATACATAATAATAGCTGGTACACTAAAAATGGGCTAAAACTAAAAATAAAATGCAGTCTTGTTGCATTTGGTAAAGAAACTTTCCACCCAGCTTGTAGTATAGAAAATATCCCACTCCAAAATTAATATATTGTGAGAAACCATGAAATATGGGTAAATAAATTGTACCCTTGTTCCCTCAGGTCACCATAGCCCCCCCCCAAGTCACCCTAGTTCTCCCAGGAAATACTGTCTACCATTTTTCTCCCAACTATCACTAAAGAACAGGTCCCCACTACACTCTCCAGAGCTAAAAATCACTACATCAATAGGCCCTGATAATATCCCAGGATTCCTCCTAAATAACTTGAAACATGATCTGTAAGGCCACTAGAACCTCTATTCAACCACAGTCTTCAGACAAGTCTCATTCCTAAGGAATGGAGGATTGCAACAGTCATCCCTCTACACAAAGGTGGACCAACTACAGACCCATAAGTTTGACTAGTTTTATATGCAAAGCCATGGAAGAAATTATTATTGACTTGATAAACATAGACATAGGTAATCTTCAAACACTGGACCCATCCCAATTGAGTTTTGTCAAGGGCACGTCATGCCTACAAAACTTGATGGACTTCTTTGAGAAAAATCACTAAAGCCATGGATGAGGCCAAAACTGTACATACTGCCTATCTTGACCTGGCAAAGGCATTTGGCACAATACCTCACTCAGGTATTATAGATAAACTCATAAAGTTAGTTAGGATAGGGGCATCCATCTCCACCAAGAGGCCTCCTACTAGCGGTATTGCACAAGACTCAGTACTGGGACCTCTCCTGTTTGGAATATAATTCTGTTAAGGCAAGGAAAATGTAGAGGGCCTTTAGATGACCAAATTTGCTGATGACTGCAAGCTAGGTACAATCATTCAATCTTCCAAAGATGTAGATATGGCAGGCATGGCTTTTAGGACCCACCATTGCCAGAACCTCAAAGCACTGGGATGGCTAGAGTATCCTACCCTTCTACAGTTCAACCAGCTTATATTAGCACATAAAATACTCCATCAACCTGATAACACCCCTACCCTCAAAAATATTCTCACCCCTCATAGTGCCCCCAGGCTATTATGCTCAGCTGATAAACTAATCATACTACCCAAAAATCCAACAACTCTGCAGGCAATGCTATATTTGCCAACTCAACCGGTAAAAGCTTGAATCTACTCCCCACTACCATTACCAAGGAAACCTCACTACCCCTATTTAAAAGAGAACTCAAACAATACCTCACATCTCATTGGCTGTGCTCTTGTTCTAAACCTGACTAACAACTTCACTAATACATGTCTTGCTACCCAACCTGCTGTTTAGCCAAGTATCTATGCCTCATAGCATTTGAATGTCTAAGCATTGTGAATTATGAGATCTAATTGTATTCTATGTTCACATTTTCTGATACGTCTCTGCCAATCAGATGTAAGTCTGCACATTGTGTATATTGATATCTGCCTGTATTCTTTGTCTATATTTTTCTAAACATGTCTGCCTGAGTTTATCACTCAGTGATGTATGTACTGTGTCTTTTTTGGTATATGGAGCTTTTCTTTCCAGGCCTCCGCTGAAAATGGACATATATCCAGTTGGACTAACCCGGTCAACAAATGTAAAATAAATAAATAAAAATATCCTCTAGGAGGTTCTGACAGAGAGAAATACCTGGTGTCAAAACTATGGCCTAAATCTCAATGCAAAAATAATGCATAATTATACCCTTTGGGAAAATGTTCTCCCCTGCAAATTACAACATTGATAACACTCTCCTAAGAATAGACCCAGTGTTAAGGGACTTGGGACTGGAGGTTGACAGTAACCTCAGCTTTGATCATCTTGTGCTCTTGGTAGTGACAGAAATCCTTTTATGTGGCACAACTTATAAGAAGGGCATGGGATTCAGATCTAAGGAGATAATAGTCTCACTATACTCAGCCCTCATCAAACCAATAATCAAATACAGATCACCCTTTGGCATGTACCTGAGCAGGCATTTGGAACAGCTGGAGTGGCCAAGGAGGTTCCCTCACTAATAGAATACAGGATGTAATATGTAAACCAAATCACTACACAAACCAAGAATTAGCAGAAATGAGCAACGGAGCACAGTCCCAAGTAAGCTGGTTTATTTTAAAACAATAATGTTAGCAAAAAACACGCTTTCGGCGAGGCCAATGTCTCACCTTCATCAGACAAAAATACAAGCAACTAACTAGCATTTTTATATAAAATAGTTTCAATTAAATAATCAACAATCAATCAACTTTAATTTAATCAGTGCTGCATATCAAATGTAAAACATAATGAATCAAATTTTTAAATGTTAAAAAACTTATAAGGTAACTTGTATCAAAGTTAAAAAACTTATAAAACCATAATAATCTTCATGATTACACATTATGTGTATAAATATATATGTGTATAAAATACACACTAATTAATGAACTAATTTAATTTTAAAAATCTTTATATATTAACATTTTTATATTAAAGTAATACTAGATACAAAGTTATCTTAAACGCTTAGCTACATAGCCCATAAAACAAACAGCATTCATCCATTTAATTAATGTACCTAGTTCATTTATAACAAAGGGCAGAATATTTTTTTTTTTTTTATGTATGTATGACAGTTTGTGCAAACTAACACCATTTATCAACACTATATGTCTACCTTTTTGTAGATAAAAGTTTAAGAACACAGGCAATGGATACATACTCATTTAAACCTGGATGCGTATATGCACATGTGCGTATCTGCCAAACCAATTCATTCATTTCTAAATGAATCTGCCAAGGGCCACCCTTATTATCCACCAATTTTTTTCCCAAAACAGTGAACTTAAAAAAGTGATCAGGGCAAGCATTAATGTGCCTTGCAAGGGCATTATTCAAGTCTTGCCTAGCAATAGCATAAGTGTGTTCATAAATGCGCTGCTTAAACTTTCTTTCTGTTTTCCCTATATAGAAAGCAGCGCATTTTTGACACAGAGCCAAATAAACCACACCATTTGTCTTGCAACTATGTTTCCCTATTATTTTATATTCTTCATTCCTAATCTTGACTTTTGAGTCAGTTAGTACATGCTTACATTGATTGCAAGCCCCACATTTTGTCATTCCTGAAGTGCGTTGACTTGAAGGTTGTGGTTTAAACTCAAGCAAAGATTTTAAATTGCGCCCTCTTCTGAAAGTTAATTTAGGAACCTCACCTAACTTGTGGGACAAATAGTTGTCATCCATAATCAAAGCCCAATATTTATTGAGCACCTTCCTGATCTGATGTTTTTGTACTCTAAAATAGCCACGCAGTGAATACTCAGAGTTCAGATCACAATTGTTTTATTTCTTTTGTTAGCTCAGTTAATCAGGGTGAGCAGGGAGCATGTCAGGAGAGGAGTATGGAAAGCTGCCAAGGAGCCAGCTGGCGGAGATGTACCAGGCTAGGGGACTAGTGCATAGAAACCAGACTAAGGCAGACCTGACTGCAGCCTTGGTTACAGCTGCATCAGAAAACAGCAACCAGGAGGACAATCAGACTGGAAATGGATTTATAATACCCTTGGAGAATGGACAGCTCAGCCTTTCTGCAGGGGACTTAAAAATCCAGCTGGGGTTAAAGAGACTTGAGTTGGAGGCCAAGTGTGTGGAATTAGAAGCAGCTGAAAGACTGAGGCATCTAGAGAGTGAGGAGAATGAGAAACTGTTATGTCTGCAAGCTGAGGAACAAGAGAGGCAGAGGCAGCATAAGAAAGAGATGCTGACTCTTCACCAGAGTCATAGAGGTAATGGGGAAGGGAGTAACTGGACCCCAGAAGTACAAAAGGTCAGTAAAGTTCTTCCACAGTTTAAAGAGGGGGATAATTTTGAAAGTTTCATTCATATGTTTGAGAGGGTATGTAAACAGTATGAAGTTGACCAAGGGCTCTGGGTACGGTTCCTGACCCCCTTACTCTATAGTAAAGCTGTAACTGTTCTGTCAAAAATGTCTGACGTTGCACGTTTTGACTATACTGCTGTTTTTTATGCTAACATCTGAAACGTATACAAAAAAGTTTTATGAGCATAGACGCAAGGCAGATGAAAGTGTGTGTGAATATGTTGCTGAATTGAGTACTTATTTCCATAGGTGGGTGAGTGGATGTCAGGTCACCACTTTTGAAGGGCTGGCAGACCTTTTGGTGAGGGAACAAGCCCTTAGCACTTTGCCTGAGGACATGAGGATTTGGGTAGCTGACAGACAATGTGCTACTTCAGATGAGTTGGGGAGGAAGGCAGACTTATACCTAGCAAGCAGGGCAGCCCTGCATAGGAAGGGGACCCCCAGTACTGCTCATGGGTCTAAAGGAACCCATGGTGGGGAGCACAGACTGCCCCAACATAATCTGCCAGTAGCAGGGCAAGCCACTAGTCCAGGTACACATCCAGGAGCTAGGGTTAAATGTTTTGAATGCAACCAATGGGGCCAGGTGGCATACAGGTGTCCACAGAGGCAAGGTGGGGAACAAAAGGTGAGGGAGCCAGTAAGTGGGAAAGACACAATGCCAATAGTAGGTTGTCTTGAGACAACAGGGGTACTAAACTACCTTCCTGCAGATGTCCTGAGATGGAAGGATTTGGATGAGGCAGTGCCATGTGCTTATGCAGTTACACACAGCCAGGCTAGGAGACAAGCATGTGGGTCTGGTAGCCTGGGGGAGACCCAGACAGACTGCATACTTGCAGTCAGGACTGGTGAGGTGGTTACTTCAGGGAATGAGCTACACTGTAGCAGTGAGACTGAAGGTGAGCCACAGCTGCTTGGGGACAGAGTGAATGCAAATGTAGAGGTGAGTAGTAGTACCCAGGCTGACAATGACGCACCACTGTCAGAGGATGTCAGACTGCCTGTGGAAGGGGAGCTGGGAAGGGTTACAAGGAGAGCATTGAGACAGGTTCAGCTCTCAGATCCTACATTGCAAGGCCTGAGACAGGTAGCTAGGGAGGCACCTGATTCTCAAGGGAAGGGGGAAATCTGTATACTGGGACAAAGGGTTACTATGCAGAGAGTGGACCCCTGAGGGAGGGCTAGAAGGTAAGAGAGTACAGCAGTTGGTAGTGCCTAGAGCCTACCATCTGGCGCTTCTAGCCATAGCCCATAATATTCCCTTTGCAGGTCATATGGGCATAAAATGTACAAAGAGGTGTATTATGCACAACTGCTATTGGCCTGGAATTTCCAAAGATGTAACAGGGTACTGCAGGACCTGTGAGTAGTGCCAAAAGGTAGGCAAGGCAGGAGACAAGATGAGAGCTCCTTTGATGCCTTTGCCTGTGATTAAGGAGCCATTTTAGAGGGAACCTATGGATATTGTGGGTCCTCTGAGTAGCCCAAGTTCCACAGGAAAAAAGTATATCCTAGTGGTAGTGGATTATGCTACACGATACCCTGAGGCAGTGGCTTTGTCCTCCATTGAGACAGAGAAGGTGGCAAATGCTTTGTTAGAGATTTTCAGCAGGGTAGATTTCCCAAAAGAAATACTGACTGACAGAGGTGCCAATTTCATATCAGACCTGCTGGCTTGTCTGTGGAAGTCCTGTGGGGTGAAGCACATGAAGACCACCACCTACCATCCCCAGACTAATGGTCTTGTTGAGAGGTTAAACTCTACAATCAAGTCCATGCTACAGGCATTTGCAGATCAGTTTAAGAGGGAGTGGGACAAATATTTGCCCCATCTGTTGTTTGCTTACAGAGAAGTTTCCCGGAATCCACAGATTTTTCACCCTTTGAGTTGCTGTATGGGCATAGGGTGAGGGGACCTCTAGATTTATTTTGAGATAAGTGGGAAGGTGAGTGCGAGTCTCATAAGGAGTCTGTTGTGGCATATATCCTAAACCTCAGGACAAGGCTCAGGGAGCAGATGAGCTTGGCCCAGGGGAACCTGGCAGAAGCCCAACAACAGAAAAAGGTGTGGTATGACAGGAATGCTCGAGCTAGAGAGTATGCTGTGGGGCAGTAGGTAATGGTTCTCTTTCCTGTTAGACACAACAAGCTGCAAGCAGCTTGGGAGGATCACTACAAGGTGGTAAGAAAGGTAAGTGATGTTAACTACATGGTGGAACTGCTGGACTGATGGCCGGGGTACAAATTCTACCATGTCAACATGATGAAACCTTACCATGATAGGGAGGCCCTTGTGCTTAGCATTTGTAGTGGATTGCAGGAGGAGTCTGAGGGAGACCTGGGGACTGATCTCCTCAGTGAGGCTTGGGCTGACACCTCAGTGGAAGGGGAAGCAATGTCCCAGCAGCTATCTCTTACCCATGTTTGAGAATTCCGAGCAGTGTTTCAGGAATTTGGGGACATGTTCACTGGAAAACCAGGGTGCACCCACCTGGTGCAGCATCAGGTGGATACAGGACCCCAAAGGGGTATTAGGCAGGCCCCTTATAGAGTGCCTGAGAGAGGGGGTACAGGAGATGTTGGAACTAGGGGTGATTCAAGAGTCCAACAGTCCCTGGGCCTCCCCAGTGGTGCTGATGCCAAAGAAGGATGGCAGCACCAGGTTCTGTGTGGACTACAGGAAATTAAATAGTCACACTGAGTCAGATGCTTACTCCATGCCTAGGACAGATGAGGCCCTAGAGCAGCTGGGTGGGGCTAAGTATCTTACAACCATTGATCTTACCAAGGGTTACTGGTAGTTCCCTTGACTCCCAGTGCTAGAGAAAAGTCAGCCTTTGTGACTCCTTTTGGCTTGTATGAGTTCACAAAATGTCCTTTGGGATGAAGAATGCCCCAGCAACTTTCCAAAGGTTGGTAGATCATATCCTAGCAGGAGCAGGAGGGTTTCCCTTGCTTACCTAGATGATATTGCCATCTACATCCATTCCTGGCCAGAGCACCTTCAGCATGTCAGGGAGGTGCTGAGCAGACTACAGAGGGCAGGGCTGACCATTAAGCCGAGCAAATGTCAGGTGGTTTTGCCGGAGATCTCCTACCTAGCACATAAAGTGGGGAGTGGTAAGATAGTCCAAAACCTGCCAAAGTGGAAGCCATTCAGGCATGGCCTACACCTGTTACTAAAAAGCAGGTGAGGGCATTTTTTGGGACAGCAGGGTACTACAGAAAGTTCATCCCCAGTTATAGTACCATAGCTGCTCCCCTCACAGACCTGACAAAGAAGAACAGGCCAGATAAGGTAGTGTGGACCCCAGCAAGTGAGGAAGCATTCCAGAAGCTTAAAGAAGCTTTGGGAGGACCCCCTGTGTTAGCCAGTCCAGATAACAGCAAATAATTTGTTGTGCAGGTGGATGCTTCAGACCATGGGGTGGGCACTGTACTTAGCCAGATTTCTTCATAGGGGGAAGAGAACCAGTGGTTTTCTCAGTCGTAGGCTCCAACCCAGGGAGGAATGCTATGCAGCTGTAGAAAAGGAATGTCTAGCCATAATGTGGGCACTGCAGAAACTGACATATCACAACCGCATAACATGGTTAAACAGAGCCAGCCAGCAAAATGCCAAGTTGATAAGATGAAGCCTAGGGTTGCAAGCATATGATATGTCAGTGCAGCACCGCAGTGGGAGTAGCAATGCCAATGCAGATGGGCTCTCAAGACAGGGAATGGGGTAAGTATACTCAGATAGACCTGACCCTCTCAAGCGGCATTTCTCAAGGGTCACTTGAAAAACTAGCTTGAGTTGTCCTCGGGGGAGAAATGTGAAGGCTGCCAGCCTAGCCAGATAGGATTTTATACATAATTCCATCATTTGTAAATATGAATGTTGAACTACAGACTTGTTTTCTTAAATGAAAAAATATGCTGTGAAATGTGAACTTAAAACAATGTAACAACATTGCCCTCTGCTGTAAAGAAAGCTAAGACAAGCATTTCTTGTTTGTCATTTGAAGTTCAAATTATTTCATGACTGTCTTTGATGTTTACAATTCGGCTCCTGCCTATTGTTTTAACTTAAGAAATAACTACTAGAGTTAAGATCTGGAAGGTCTTTTATTGATGTAGTTTCCTGCAGTTGCAGGATAACAAAAGAATGTAGTTTTTGTTGGCCTGGGAACACCGGGAAAGTGAAAGAATTATGTAATGTTTATCAGAACTGCAATTTCAATTTAAACAGAGAGAATCAGAAGACATTAAGCATTTTTGTCTTGATCATCCAACTCACAGCACTGTCTTGCTATTATGTAAGTTTGTCTTAGATTTGTGTTTTCTTTTAGAAATAGCTAGGACATAGAAAGATTAGACTAAGTGTTTTTCTGTGATGTCAGAACTGTACTACTATAATTATTTTAAGTATGTCTGTGTGATCACTGAACTCTTGACTAGCACTGTATAGTAAGAAGTATTGTCTTGTGTTATTATTTGTTAAATATTTTAAAACCTTTCAACTGTTACTGATTTGTGTAGAGATAAGTTAAGCTCTTAAGAGTACTTGTATGCCTTTGGTAAAAACTGTACAAGGCCACTCTAATAGCTTTAGCCCTGGGCAATACTACCAATTGGATAATAATATTGCACAGTAATAATTGGACACCCTTTTAAGGGCATTTGAGTAGCTGACAATTATTAGTGGGTAGTGGCAGCTGGTCCTACCGTATAGTCTAGGAAAAGGGGGGCACAGCTGGAGAACCCGTGCCAGCCTTCCCCAGGAGTGTCTGTGTGGTTGTATAAACTCTTCTCAAAGTATGTGTGTGTGTCAGCTACTTGGGCAGGGACACAAAGCACTGGTTGGAAAGAGAGAGTGCTAGAGGTTTTAGCTTGCCCACTAGGCTGAGATCTGGACCCTATAGCTGTGCCAGTGGGGAGTCTTATTGGGGACCTGGAGAGCAAGGGAGTGACCAGCCCCAGACTGACTGTGATCTCTGTGTGCTCTTAAGGGAAATTGCACTTTACTGTGTGTATTTGTTATCCTTTCCTCATATGTGAGATGCCATCTCTGGTGTTAGAGGTGAGGATTGAGGCTCCTTGATTGCTGGGCCAGGGCACGGGCATCACATATGTCTGTTTGTAAAACTCAAAGAGTATTCTTTTGAAAAAACGCTTTTGGAGTTGTGTTATACACATTAAGAAAATCAACTGGAAAAATGTGTCAGAGCAGGATCCATATTACAGGAAGTACTGTATCTTGTCTGGAATATAATGAAAAAAGACTCAGAAACAAGTTAATTAAATGCTTGTGATTTCTTCAGCATTAGCTGAATCAGATGTGTTAGAATATAATGAATAAATATACAGCAAACTGCATAAAAAGGAATCCACACTAGGTCTTCACTTACATAGCTGTGTTTCTTCTGTCCTACCTGAGAACTTTACAAATTCACTTGCACAGTTTTGTTTCATCTGTACTATCTGAGAAAAAGTAAAGATGCTTTAAATGGGACTACATAAAAACAAGATATTGTGTCATATTTGTCTGGCCTAAACTTATGAACAATCAGGGACACAATGAAAATTACTGCAATTCCTTTGTGGGCTGTGATACAGGGAATCTCTAAGACTTTTCAGCCCTCCTTTTGCAAATTGTCTGAGGGATTTTCTTTCTCTTCATCCAGTTTTGGTAAAAACAGAATAAACTCAGGAACCCCACACAGCCTTCCTGAAGACACTGGAGGGTATAAATGTATCTCCAAACACCATTATATTGGGTGACTTCAACTACCCGAATATAGTCTGGGAACATTACTCAAGCCCCAAATTTTTAGCCCAAAGGTTGCTCGAGTTCATAAAGTCAAATGCCATGGAACAACTAGTCACCGTTCCCACAAGAGGAGAAAATATACTAGATTTCATCATCACAAACATGGGGACAAAATGCTCCACACCAGAAGTATATCCCTCATTGGTGAGATCAGATCATAAACTAATCTCACTGGAAATCCACATCCCGCCCCCACCCCAAACAAAAAAGACCACAGTGAAGAACTTCTCTAAAGCAAACTTCACACTACTCAAGACTGGTGTGGTATCCTTCAAGGCCCCCGAGCCAGTGGAAACCACAACCCAAGCTGCGGAAGCCCTTACAAATGCCTTCTGCGAACACCTCCAGGACTGCATGGATCAGGCAATCCCTAATAAAACCAAGACTCTTTCCACCAAGGGCAAACGTCCAGTCTGGTGGACCCCAGCCATAAACAAACTTTACAATAAGAGGAGAAAGCTGTTACATGATAGAGCAAATCCATAAAAGAGAAGACACCCTTGATCATTATTAGTAAAAAAATATGAGCACTCATAAAATCATCCAAGGCCAACTTTGAGAGAAAAATTGCCATAGATTCAAAAGACAATCATAAAGCCTTCTTCAGCTATGTTAGAAACCTGGGTGGAAACTCCCAGATATGCTCATAATTAGTCCAAAATGATACAAAAATCACTGAACCCACAGACATTGCCAACATACTGGCAGACAGGTTCAGTGCAAACTTCACCCCCCTCTCCCCCCCAAAAGGAGAGATTACTATCCCAGTGGAGTGTAGCCTCCCAGACATCTCAAATGCGCAGGTGAAAGCTGCTCTCTCTAAAGCTAAAAACACAGCATAAATGGGACCGGATGGTGTCCCCAGCTGTGTGCTACATGAACTCAATGAGGAACTAAACCCGCACATAAGGCAGCTGTTTAATCTTAGCCTTACCACAGGATACGTGCCCAAGGAGTGGCATACGGCAACTGTGGTCCCACTCCACAAAGGCGGTGCCTCTATGGACCCTGGTAATTACCGCCCCATAAGCTTAACAAGCCTGGTCTGCAAAGCTATGGAGAGGATCATAATGGAACTCATAAACAAAGACATAGGAGACTTGCAGACATTGGACCCGACCCAGTTTGGCTTTGTCAAGGGCAGATCATGCCTTTTGAACTTGGTCGACTTCTTCAAAACAGTCACCAAGGCCATTGATGAGGGAAAGGCAGTCCATACAGCCTACCTTGACCTTGCAAAAGCTTTCGACACAATACCCCACTCGGGTATTATAGAGAAACTTACCAGCTTAAATGTAAACCCGTATGTCACAAGATGGGTTGCAAACTGGATAAAGGACAGAACCCACAGGGTTAGAGTTGCTGGTGCCATGTCAGACTCCAAGCCGGTCACAAGTGGTGTCCCACAGGGCTCAGTCCTTGGCCCCCTGTTGTTCGGCATCTACTTCTCAGAAGTACAGGCAAACATAGGAGGACTATGGCTGACAAAGTTTGCAGATGACTGCAAACTGGGCGCCATAGTGGAAAGTACATCGGACACAGATATCCTTCAGAGGGGTCTCATGGAAACTGATAGCTGGTGCCAGAGCTATGGCCTGAAGTTAAATGCCAAAAAATGTATAGTCATACCCTTCGGGAAAAACAAGGTAACCCCAAGCTACCATATAGGTGGCAATCCACTAAGCACAGAAGAGGTTATCAGGGACCTGGGGACCCAGGTTGACAGTGGCCTTCCTTTTGACACTCACATTGCTAAAGTGGTTAGAAAGACCTTCTACATTGCCCACCTGATCATGAAGGGATTCACATCCAGATCAAGTGAGGTCATTGTTCCCCTGTACTCTTCACTTATCAGACCAATGATCGAGTACAATGCCCCATTCGGGATGTATCTCACCCGACACCTGCAGCAATTGGAGAGACCCCAAAAGTTCCTCACCAAAAGGATAAAGGGACTCCAAAATCTGTCATATGCTGCCAGACTGAAGAAACTCCAGCTTTATTCAGTCGCATACCGTCTGCTCAGAGGTGACCTGTGCCTGACATACAAGGCCATGTCCAACCCGGAATTAATGGACATGCTCCACCTCACAAAAATCCAAATCTACCAGATCCACTAGAGCAAGCGACTTAAACCTTAGCATGGATATAAATAGGACATGCTGGAGGGATAGATTTGTCACCCAGAGACTCCCTATGCTGTGGAATAAAATCCCGGTCCATGTGAGGCAGAGCACCTCGCTGACTCTGTTCAAGAGAAATCTTGACCGGTGGATGGGAGATCGTAGGTTTACCCCGGGAATCATCTCTGTGTCACTGCTGGACAGAGGCACAACAAACTAATGGGCACAGTATTTTTTAACATAAGGGGTGGCGTAAGCCACAAAACTTTGGGCTAGGCTTATAAATGCCTTAGGGCAGATAGCCTAGTATAAACCTATGAACCTATGAACCTATGAACAGTCTCAACAAAATTCAGGTAAATAGAGGTTTAGAAAGAAGTGACAAAAAGATTCCAAAAAGTCTCAAACCTCCGAAAAAACCAAGGACACTCAAACAACTCTGAATGATTATTCAAGATTTTATCCTGCCAAGTGTATAACAGCCGGCCAGCTTCCATAGTTTCCAAAGCTTAAAGGCACCATCCACACACCCAAACTGTCAAGCAGCATGAACTGAACTGATTAAAAGACAAGTTTTGGCATGAAGCCCTTCAAACCTTTATTGCTGCTGAAGAGTACGATCCTCTGAGGCTTTTGAGGCTCGACGGTCATCTTGTGCTTTCCTTAGCTGGGTAGATAAGTTTCCCTTGGGGAAAAACGTTTACATTTTCTTTTTTTACTGATGTTTTATTACTTTCATCTTCAGGAAAGTTATTTTAAAGCTACGAGTGTTGTGTTTTAACAAATTGTCTCAAGACTGTAGCATACTTTTAAATGGAGCACTCATTATTTATTTATTTATTTATTTATTTATTTATTTTTAATTTTTAATTTTTTTGATGTTTTATCAGCTTATCATTTTTGTCAGTTTAAAAGTAGTGTTATCTAACTGCTAAACTATTTTCTGTAAAGAAATTGTGTTTGTTTTAAGATTGTGGGATTGCCAGTTTGAAAGCATTTTTTACTGTGTTTTTTTTCTGTCAAAAAAGTAGCTTTTGTGGACTGGTAGTTTTTCTGTCATCATTGCTTGTTTTCTCCAGGATACAGGCACCATTTTTGGCTTGACCGTGGAACAGATTGTAGCTCCTATGGTTGGCCTTTCTTCCATCCACAGAAACAAAATGCTAAATAAACAGCCTTTGCCACCACAGCAGACCAGCAATTTGCCTCAGAAACCGATGGGTGACTCTGCTGTGGCCATTTGTTGTATCTCAGACCACTCATCTTTTACCATGGAGCCCTCTGGTGTAGCAATTACAGCTACTATTGACCATGGGTTAGCCACATTATCTACATCTTTTGAGGTCCCTCAGTGGGCAAGGTAAAATTACACTTGTGAGTCTGAGGAGAAGGAACATGGAAGGTTTCTCTGTTGTGTCAGAATGCTGTGCCCATCTCTGGGGAAGCAGTGGCTGCCATTAGTAACATGGCTGGCCCCATTCTGTCAAAAAGAAACATAAATCCAAGCATGTATCTACTCCTCCTCAAATTTTCATAGCAGCGGTTTACTAGGACTGGCTCAATGTTTGATTCAGGCTATTGATCCTTCTTGTAGAATAGTTTCTGATAAAAGAAAGAGGGATTAAAGTGTGTGAGTGTGTGTGACTCTGTTGATACTTCTTCCAGGGATATGGCCACTGCTATAGTTTTAAGGAAGTTTGCTTTGCTCTATTCTCAGAAACTTACAGATGTTGTTAAAAATGAGATTTTAAATTCTCCCAGGGATGGAGATTTAGTATTTTGCCCCTCTGCTGCAGACGTGATCAAAAAGTATGATGAAAAAAGAGAAAGCCAATCCAAGGAATCCATAAGATTTTTCAGCCATCCTTTTCCAAATTGCCCAAGGGATTTTCTTCCTCCTCATCCAGTTTTGGCAGAAAAAAAGACAGAATAAACAGTTTTACCAGAATTCAAGTAAACAAAAGTTTAGGAAGAAGTGGCAAGGAGGTTCCAAAAAGAAGGCTCAAACCTCCAAAAAACAAGGGCACTCCAACAAGTCTAAATGATTATTCAAGAGACCATGTGACACCCTTCCAGTGTGGCCCTCGTCCTATTCCAGAATGTCAGAATCTCCATTTTTCTCTTTGAAAACAGATTGTTTCATACAAATGGGCTCTGAAAATCATTCATCAGGATTACAGAAGGCAGAGGAAGGAAACTTCTCCTTTCCAGGGGGTCATTTCTTGTCCTGCAGATCATACTGTTTTGTTCCCACCTGTTCTTCATCACATTCTGTCCCAAGGAGTCATAGAACCAGTCCCTTCTTTCCAGACAGGGAAGGGGTTTGATTCAAGGATGTTCCTAGTCCCAAGGAAAGATAATGCCTGAAGACCATTTCCGGAGCTTTCTTTCCTAAACCTGTTTGTGAGAGTGCCCCGATTCAAAATTATGTCACTTCACAACCTGTTGCCTCTTCTTCCTCTTTCGTGTTTCTTGGTAACACTAGACTTAAAAAATGCTTATCATCACATTCCTATTCATCCAGAAGTCAGGAGTTTCTTAAAGTTTTATGTGTTTGGGTCACATTGTCAGTTATCTGCCTTTCCCTCTGGACTGTTCACTGCACCAAGAGTGTTCACAAACTGTCTAGCTCCATTTGTAGCTCATTGCAGGCTACAAAGTATCCACAATTTTCTGTATATAGATGACTTGCTTATCTATGCTGAGCCGTTTTCAAAATGTCAGGAATCTCTCTCTCTCTCAGGTGAGAGGTGTCTTGCACAAGGTGGGATTCCAGTAGAACATTCAAAAGTCTTTCTTGACTCCATCACACAGGAAAAATAGATCTTTACTTAGATATGATTTTAAGTTTGTCCACTTAGACTTCAGTCATTGTGAGGGAGTACCTCTGGATTTTGGGTCTAATGGTATATATGATTTTCATGATATCCCTGGCAAGACTCCACATGAAAAAGATGCAGTGGTATCTGAAATCTCTTTGATCCCAGCATCAACGCCCTTTATCTTTCAGACCCCGGTACTGGGGTTTATCTGAAAAGAAATCACTTGGTGGAGACAACAGATATCCTTAAATCAAGGCTTCCCCTTCTCCCTCCCTATTCCATTGCTCCAAAGCAGTCAGTCACCACAGATGCTTCTGACTTTGCTTGAGGAGCAGCTTCAGGAAAGATAAAAGTGCAGAAATGTTGGACACCAAGGACAGATGCAAGCACATAAATATCAAGGCGATGCTTGCCTTGATCAAGGCACTCAATTCTATGAACCATCTTTGGTCCCTGGGACCTCTTTAAATGGTTACAGACAATACCACAGAGATCTGGTACATCAACAAGCAAGGGAGAGCCAGGATGTACCCCCCCTTTGCAGACTAGCCATGTTAGCTTGGAATATAGCTTCAGAGCACAGTCTCACTCTACAGGCATACTACATTCTATCAGAGCCGAATTGTATGGCAGACAAACTGAGCAGGACCAGGACAAAGCCTCACGAATGAAAATTAGATACGGGGGTCTTCCAAAATTTTATCCATCTGTGGGGAGTTCCTCAAGTAGACCTCTTTGCCTCCTCTCTGAACAATCAACTGGCAAAATGTGTTCCAGGACTTCATGCATCAAGGCCTGGAAGACAGATGCCTTTTCTTTTCTTTGGACAGGAATGTTCCTGTATGCCGTTCTACACTCTCCACTAATATACAGTCACATATGTTCTTGAAAGGGGTTTTGCATAAGAGTCCTCCATGAAATCCTGCAGACCCGCCTTGGGATCTTAATTTTTGTATTAGAGAAACAAACACTTTCTCCATTTGAACGGGCTAATCTGGCTGACTTGAGGTACTTAACATGGAAAAAACATTGCTCTGACCTCTGCAAGAAACATATCTGATTTGCAAGCTGTTATGATGAGTCAATCCTACCTCATTTTCCACAAGGACAAGGTTTCTTTGAGAATTAATCCTTCTTTTATGTCTAAAGTGGTATCTGAGTTGACTTTAAGTCAAACTATCCATCACCCCATTTTCTTTCCTGAACCTAAAAATGATGGAGAAAGCATACTCCATGTCTTGGATACCCAAAGACGACTCAGTTACTATCTTGACAGAACTAAATCTTTCAAATCATTAGATAAATTGTTAATTTCCTATGAAGGTAAGAAGAAAGGACAACCGGTGTCAAAACAGACTATTTCCAAATGGTTGTATAAGGCTATTACCTATTGTTATACTCACCATGACAACTCTATTTGAGGTGGGGTCAAAGCCCACTTTACAAGGACCTTGACTTCATGCCTTCATCTATGGCTTTTTGGAAAGGGTTGGATTCTAGAAGTATTCTAGAAGCTTCTACTTGGTCCTCTGTTCAGACTTCTACAAAGAACTACAAGCTAGATTCCTTCTCTAAGTCTAGGTCATGCTTTGCTAGGACCATTTTCCAGGGGCACCAGGACACTTCTTCTTCCACCTCCCAAATATAGTTAATTATGCTAATCCACCCATATAACCAAGGCTGTTGCAGCAGTGATCAATATGAATAACATAGTACAGTTGTGTAAGTTGAACTTACCATAACAGTAGATGTTTGAATGATCACTGCTGCAGTAGCTGCTCCCTCCTTCCATCCCCCTTGTTTTTTGGTGTGTTACATATGCCAGGGTGTAGACACTTATGTTTTGTTATTCATAGCCTTGTTCTTTCAGGGCTCAGCCTCCCTCTCTGGTCTGGCAAAAAAGCTCTGAAGGGCTTTGTCCCCAAACTTGTCTTTTAGTCAGCTCAGCATAAGCTGCTTGACAGTTTGGCAGTGTGGAAGGTGCCCTGAAGCTTTGGAAGTTGGTCAGGTGTTATAACCTTGGCAGAATATAACCCATATGGCTAAAGCTACTACAGCAGTGATATTTCAAACATCTACTGTTATGATAAGTTCAACTTACACAACTGTACATTAATTAAGTTGGGGGAAAATACACAACTCATAGAGCACTTAGCTTATTCCTTATCAGGGCTTTTACAACTGACACTGGTATATCACACCTTAACCAAACCTCTACTAAGAGTCAGAAGTAATAAAAGTGATTTATAGCATTAAGTATATAATTAACTATTAGAACAAATACTTCTACAAATGTTCAAGTAACTGAAAATGAGAAGGCAAAGTACACAGAGAGTGCATTGTATGAAGTACATGCTGAGCCTTGCCCAGATATAATCAAATTTAGTTACTTTTCTTCAAAAGTCACCAACTCTTTCAGTAAATCAACATCAAAGACATAAAAGCATGATCTGCCATACTGGAATTGTTTGCTCTAGCTGGCTATGCATGCAGTCATATCTGCTGAAAGATAAACATTTGCATGTGTTTTTGTGTGCTTGCAAGTGTCTGAAATAGCATTCAAATAGCTGGGTCTGACCTTTGTGAACTGAAGTCTACAGACCTGCTTACAAAATTACTTCAGTATTTCTGCCAACATCTGTCTGTCTGCTTAAACATGAACGTTTTGTGTTTCTGGGGAAGAACATTATATATGTGTACTGATCAACTATTGCAATTTACTTCTTTAATCTCCTTTTTCTTCTACATATTTTGGAAGTGCATGAATTTTAGCAAACACTGGCATGTAGGCATTTCAGCTTATGTTATGATCCATTTACTCATGCCCTGAAACCATAAAATTCAGTGATTATAAAATGATTTGCCTCATAACATGTACATGTATAAGAAGGTAGATGGGCAGTTGCTAAGCTGAAGCAATGACGTATACAATATTCATTGCACTGATATACAGTTTAGCATAACGTTGCTTTCCCTTTCTTACTACTTAATTTGCAAATGAGAGCAGATATGTGGAAATATCTGCCAATCTATTTCTACCAAGGGCATGCCTTCATTGAAAAGGGGTACACAAAGACAGCCATCAGGTCTTGCCTTTATTCTTATTTTAAAGGGTCTCAGAGGACCTTTTTGAAATATAACATTTTCACACATAATGCAGTGTAACAACCCACTGAAATATTGTAGCTTTATATTCAGCTAAGCTACAAGCACCTTAATTTGGTGTGGTGTTAAACATGGCATGATATTCTCTGAAGGTGTTTGCAATGCAGGTGAGTGGGGGGGGGGGGGGTCAAATTTCCTTTTTTTGATAACTGCCTTCTTCGAGGCAAGGAAATGGGAGACAGAAAGTAAATGCTGTATTTATATTTCTATGGCAATGTGCTTCAATGTGATAAAATTACTATAGTAAATACACATTAAATGTTTTAGAGAGACATATTACTGCTGTTCATTGTTTTTAATTCAGAAGTCAAACAAACATGCTAGTTTGGTGGACTTGTACATAAATCAAAATCCTTAGTAGAAGGTTGACTGATGCACCAGAAAGTTTTCCATCCACAGTGCTTATTTTCAAAATAACTGTCATAAAAACTATATTGGAGCAGCAATTAAGTCCAGTTTCTGTTTATCTTTCAGATATGGAAAATAATGTCTTTCATAGAGAGCGAGAAGGCACCTCCTAGGCAATCAGATTTTGCTGATAAAATATGAAAACAAGCAGGCAGCTGGATATTAAACCACAATGTGCACAGAACAGCTTTCTCTTCATGCTTATGTGGCTGAATACAAATGAAACACTTAGCTAATGTTATAATATGATGGTGTATAATGGATAAGTAGGTATATGACTTTATAGAGATTTTTTTTTTGGCATTTATCTGCACTTGTTTTTTTTCTGCTGTTGGATTTAGAAGTCCATAAATGCACTTGTCACCTTTCACCTGTCCAGATTTTTATAGAATGTCTACAGTTTTGCCTTACTTTTCATCTGTTCCTCATAAAATTTGTGGTTTTCTGGAGAATCATGGAGGATCGAAGTCACTAAAGGATGATAAACATTTGAGTTTTCTACTTCATATCCCTCAGAAAATGCATACTTACAAAAGCCCAGTTATTTTAGTATCTTTCTAAGTTTTTAAGAGCAATATTTAGAATTTGTCCTGGGTTTGGGTGTTTGTCCCCACATTATTATTGGGCGTAATGGCAGTAGCCCTGATATTAACACATTCATCTATCCAGTAGCATAATCAAGATATCATCAAACACTGTCCATCACTTACACATTCATCTCTATTCATTGCAAGTGTGATGATATAGTCAATAAATGTTTCTATGCTAAAACTGGCAAATTGCACACTCAGGACCTTTGTTGTGTCACTTGCTATTAATGTTCTTCTGCTAATAAGTTTAAATGTAATTTAAAAATCAACAAATCCCAAGGGGATAATAACTAAGAACCAAAAGACATCCGAAAAAAGGAACGTCCAAATGCTTTAAAGCACTTTATTACACAACACTGCCTCCAAAAGCTAAATGCTTTATATGCACACTCTTTAGTTTGCCCTAATTTTAAAAGGTTTATATTTTTTGTGATTGACAGGGTTATTTCAAGGGAGAGAGGTGGTGACATGAAACTGAGGGTAGAATGTTTAGAAGCAATGTGGCAGATTAGGCTTAATGCCATCAACATTCCAGGCCTCAATGATAGTATTTCTATGCACCCCTTCCTGAAACAAAGAAGTTATTTAATTTAACAAATTTATAATAACCAAGTGGGGTTTGGTTGTTTTATTTATTTGTTACCAGGACTGTACTGTGTACGCAATCAATATTTATTTCATTAAATTTATTCATTATTTATTATTACTATTATTGCAATAGATCACTGTAATTGTGGGATGAAATATCTATTTATTTATTTATTTCAACAATTTGAACAACTTTATATATATTTCTATACCTATTAGGTGCTATTGTACTGTCTCAAAATGTGAGAGTATGTTTTATGATTTTTACAACATGATGGTTTATTATCAATGGTATTTTTTATATATATATATATATATATATATATATATATATATATATATATATATATATATATATTTATATTAATATACATCATATGACTTAGTATTGGGTAGTGTAATACACATATATTTATTTATATTTCTTATTTATTTATTGACTCATTTGGTTGTTATCTGTGATGTTGGCTTAATAATTTTCAACAAGGGATTTTTTAACAAGCAAGTTCCATTCATTCATTATGAGAACTTATTGCTTAATTAATTTATTGTTTAATTATTTGTCAGGAAGTGATGTCAGTATATATATGCATAGTCATTTTGTAGTCCTTCATTAACTCTGAGGAAGCCATTGCATGGTGAAAGCGCTTAGTTTTTGAAGGTATTGTTGTGTAATAAAGTGCTTTAAAGCGGTTGGACGTTCCTTTTTTCGGATTTCTTTTGGTTCTTAAATGTATTTAAGTTATCATTTAATTGTTCAATAAAGTAATATAAAACACTAAATTATAGGGAATATGTCAGTGTTATTTTACTATAGCCTGAAGTAGATGAGATAACCTAAGGTGATAACTTCACAAGTTATTTCAATATTCAAAGCTGATTCAGGAATATTCCTGTCAGCTATGTCTTCAAATGTGTTTTAAGCTAATGCCATTTATAAAGAGGTACTGCTACCCCCTTAATCTCCTTCCTGTTTTAGAACTAGCTTGATGGGGGTTAAGGGGGGCAGAAAATATAGTTTGCAAACATTACTGCATCACTGACATGCTTGCATCAAGACATAATTCTGCATATCTTTAAATGGATCCATGTCAATTGACCAAGTTTTCAAAACTCTAAATTCATATTGATGAGGAGATATGATCAAATTTCTGAAAACTCAAACATTATACAAACCCCACAAAAAATCTGTGATTTTTAAAGTTTTTTCCAGAGGACAGGCCCCCATGCACCCCTCACATCCCCTGCAAATTATATATACCAAATCCGAGATCTTACTACATTTAGGAAATTGGGAAATTTCCTAATCCTCACTGAACTGTGATCTCCATTCCAAAGCTTTGAGTTTTCAGAAATTTGATAATATCGTCTTGCCAATATGAATTTTGAGTTTCTGAAAACTTGATCAACTGGTAGGGATCCCTTTAACTAACCCCATTTTATGTTTTTAGTCATTATTGTAGTAAATTGATAGTGTCTGTACAATGAGGAAAGAACATTTCCTTTTAATAATGACACATCTGCTGTGATGGTCTTATTCATAAAGGAATTTACACTGTGGAAAGGTAAAGTAAAATAATACCAATGTATCTGAGGTACTACTCCAATGGACACTTTTGCAAGAACCATTTCAGGTAAAAAACATACTCCAAAATGTTACTTGTATAGTAGTTTTAAACTATGCATTTTATGGGGATCAAAGCCTCCCACACTATCCAAGCACTGATGGTCTTGTTCTAATATCTGAGGCCACAGCATCTTGGAGTGACGTAGAATCTTCCATCTAGCAACCTTGTTCAGCCAATGCAAAATGAAACTAAGAATGTATAATCACATACGGATAGCCATCACATGGCTGAAAACTCTCCTAGGGAATGGGGAATAGTGGTAAGATAATGCTTTATGAGGGATGAGACAACTATCAATGGGGTATTTAAGGATCCTATGGAGAAACTGAGTGAGTCTGTTGTTAGCTTGCAATAAAACTTGGATTTCATACACAGATGTTGTGTTAATTCTCAGATGAGCTGAAATTGTAAAGAAGCTGAAAAACAGCGCATATGTTAAAATAACAAGGCCTAAGGTCGAGAAAGGATAATCACCTACATATTGTGCAATGTTTATTTTTTTACTTATGTTTTTCAGGATTCGTAAGAGACAGTGTAACCATATTATCATCTGAAAAGAATTCGAAGGATCTAAAATAGTCATCAAATCTGTTTTTAAATACTGATAGGGATTCTGCAACTCTAACTGACATAAGTGATTAGTTCCATGTTTTCATTGTTCTAACATGAAATGCTCTGTTCTTTGCATTATTCTTAGTATTATCAATATAAAAGATAAAATATATTATGTATGTTAAATGAATGATTATAACAGGTCAGGTTCAGGTTAGCCTCTGTATAGCTTATACTGGATGGCTTTAAATACATTAATTAAATCTTCTCTTGGTAATCTGTATGGGAGAGGGGAGAGGGTGTAGTTTTATTGAATGCATCTTCTCATTGTAGACGGAATTTCTTATATGTAACTACTTTTCTTGCTAATATATACTGGACACATTTCACTTTTTTAAGAGCTCCCTGGGAATACATATTTTAGAATGCTTCACATTGTATAATTGGCCTTATTAATGCAGTATGAATATGCAACAAAACATATGTAGCTCTGGAACATATTTTATGCTAAATCAAAGTCAATAAAGCATAGATTTTTTTACAAATAATTTAAACATAGGTAATGAATATGACATTGCTTGAGATAATGGTGTCCAGATCTTTGTAGAAATTAATGGACGCAAGAATGTTGCTACTCATAGCATAAGGAAATTTTAAGTGAATGACAGGAGACTTGTTAACTCATTAGAGCCTAGTGATGCCTCTGGGCATTTCTGCAGTTATACCCTATTGGCGTCTCCAGGTGTCAAATAATTCCTGTTCATATTTGCATTAATATTCCAAAACCATGCTACATACAAGGTGTAATTGATATTTGACCTCTGTCTTATGCTGATTAAGAGATACTGAATATTATTTGCATACTATTTATTTGTATTGTAATAATCTTCATGTTTCTTTAAATATCTCAGCCATCAAGTGACATATAGACATATATCAAACTGCTTTATGAAGAAAATGCTGCTGGTATGTATTGCTTGAAGGGCTTCTGAGATATCATAAGTTGGTAGTGCAACATTACAAAATCCATATTTACTGTATTTATTGTGGCTTATAAAATCCAGTTTAAGACCTAGAATTGACTGAATGCAACCACTGTAAAGACCACTTTGTGCAGAATCATTTGCTGTTTACATTTTTCATTAGTTTTTTTTTTTTAATGAGCTCAGGCCACACCCACAAGAAGTTAGGCTACAAACTCAAAAGATATTCATTGGAGTGATAAGTTAATATTGAACCCCGTTTTATTTTTGTTTGAACATATAGTCAAATTATTCATCAGAGACTAAAATATCCATTTATTATGGTTGCATACTGTAGTTCCTGTGGTACAGGTGTCAATTCCCTCAGACTTCATTTGCCTACTGTGTGACCTTGAGAAAGTCATTTAACCAGACATTGCTCCTAGGTCACCCCTGAAAAGGGAGTGTGGTTCTAGTGAGTCTACCAAATTAACAAATAGGTGTTATTATTATTATTATTATTATTGCTATTACTAATGGTAGAACAATCTTTATATCTTCTGCAAACTATGCCACGGTGGTACAGCGGTTGCATTGTTGCCTCAGAGCAAGAGGTTCTCCCGTTCAGTTCTCAACTAGTGTGCAGGGAGTGCCTTCTGTGTGGAGTCTGCATGTCCTCCCCACGGTTGAGGGGCCTCCGAAAGGCATGTGTGTATGGGCGTGCCTTCGATGAAGGTTGGGCCTCGGGCTGGCAACTCGGCACCATAAAAATCTACTGCAAATCATTAGTGGACCGGAGTTCCGCTGTGGCGACACCTTACCGGGGAAAGCCGAAACGACAAACAACAACTGCAGATATCTATGGAACAAATGAATAAGCTCAACAGGTAAGGTCCCATTCTAGGATGCATTGATGGGGTGGTCTTCAAGTCTAAGGTGTGTTGGGCTCTCTGTACAGGCAAGTATTCCTGACCGCCTTGTAAATTACCCATGCCTGATCTCATTGCTGAGGTGGATACTCAGCTACCAAGCACATAGTTGAAGCTGGACATCATGAGGGGAGCATCACTAACAAGTCAGGCTTGAGGCACATGGCAGTTTTAGCTAACCATTTAAGGACAGGTGGAGGCACCTTTGTGAGATTTCTTTCATGGCTATCCACAGAAATGGAGGTGCACATTCACTCATTAGACCGGATGTGTTGGCTACAGCACAAGATTTACTACATCTTCTCTAAAGGATTATCTATTAAATCAGCACAGCCTCAGGAAGGAGAATGTGTAAAAATTGAAGAACAGTGGATTGTAAAGCACAAAGAGGTGCAGGCTAGAAGGCGAGATGGTTTTCCTGTTCTCCCTTTTCTCTTCTGGGCTGCATCTCAGAAAAGAAGGAAGGAGAGTTTCCTCTGATTCATCGCCTGTCCTTTCTCCAGGGATGTCTCATCAATGATGACATTAACAAGCAAGAGATCCAACTTCAATATGCATCATTAGATGATGCTATTTAGCTCATCAGACAGTTCAGTGAGCCATGGCTGGCAAAGACAGATGTAGAGATGGCTTTTCATTTGATGCTGATCTGTGAAGACGACTGGTTGTTGCTAGACATACTTTGATATGGCCATGCTCACGGACTGTACAGTAGTGTGTGCCAGCTTTGAAAAGTTTAGTATAGCTCTTCACTATTGTCGTCAAGAGGAAGCCTTGAAACAAAGAATGGTCCTTTATCTCAATGACTTCTTGATTCTGCGTTAGAGGGCTCAGGGTGCCAGTGAAGGCATTCATCAGTTTTTTGAGTTATGTCAGGAGGTTGGGGTGCCCCTTGATGCAGATAAACTCAAAGGCACAGTCAGGTTATTGGTATTTGTGGGACTGAAAGTAGATGTGGTCTCTCCATAATTCATATTGCTACAACCTAAGTTAGATCATGCTCAGTCCTGCTTGCAGGACTGTGCTTCAGGGAGTGCATTCACGAGATCCCTAAGTAACCTTACAAAATAGAGATGTCACAAAACAGCATGCAACAAGAATCACCAGATGAGTGAAAGAAGCTCTTTGCTTATTGTCTGTTTTCTTAAGAGGTTCAATGGGATTTTCCTGTTGCAAGAAGACTGGGTTTCATCAGCCATACTGTTTACAGATGTTGTTAGGACAGTGTAGGGGGCTTATTTTAATAGGTGGTGTTTTTTTGCTCCATGGTCAAGAGACCATGGGGTCCAAATGGAGAGATAATGAAATCAACAAGAAATGGAGAGTGGTATTGCTGGAAGTAAAGTCATCCCAAAGTCTTGGTGAGTACCTTCATGTGGTGGACTCTGTTTTCCAAAACCTCATCAAGGCGACACTAATATAAAGACTGTATTTTATATAGCAGATATCATAGGATCATTGGAGGTTACTAAGCTAATGATCTTGAGGCCCTTAGAAGCCTAGCCAAGTTTTTTCCCTCTTTTAATGGTGCTATTAGCAGACCTGACTCAACACCTGCTGCTCCTGTCCAGAAGAGACACAGGTGAAACGCCAGGGCTGAATTTGCAATTCCCCATCCATTTATCCAGTTATGCTTAAAAAGTGTCAGTAAAAGACTGTTTTACAAGGATTGGAAGCTTATTCCAGAGTAGGCAGAGCCTCTGGGAGATGAACCTGTCTCTCCGGTGGGTCCTGTTAATCTCGCTTCTCATTTTGAGGTTGATAGATTGGGTGCAGGAAGTACCATTTGTCTTGCTAATTTGTAGCATTTCTATTAGGGCAGGATCCGGGGTTGCCCTATAGGCTGGGCAGAGACCGTCTCTGAGTTGTCTGTAGGCAGGGTTGCCAGATTTGCAGACCCCCAGGTAGGGACAAAAAAAAAAAAAGGTCTCTCACGACAAGTGAAGAGCAAAAAAAAAAAAAAAAAAAAAGGTCTTCGGAGACCCGGAGACTGAAGAGCAAAAAAAAAAAAAAAGGTCTTTAATGCGGAACACAGTTCCACATTAAAGAACTGAGCTCACTCAGTAACTCTGCACTAAACACGGAGCTTCTCGTGTTTAGTGCATTGCAGTTTCGCATTAAACACCAGAAGCTCCGTGTTTAGCGATTTTTGATTGGCCTGTATACCGGCATATGGGCCAATCAAAAATCACTAAACACGGAGCTTCTCGTGTTTAATGCGGAACACAAGAAGCTCCGTTTTTAGCAATTTTTGATTGGCCCGTATACCAGGTATACGGGACAATCAAAAAAAAAACAAACAAAGCGGAGGCTGGCCGGGATTTAAACCGGCAGGGCGGGACTCGGGATCAGGCTGCTGATCTCGGGACAGTCCCGCCCAAATAGGGACGTCTGGCAACCCTGTCTGTAGGATACAGAGTACAGTGACAGGGATTTAAGTCTATCAGCATCGGACAGGTGTTGGACACCTTGAATTTTCTTTGTAAGTACCTGTGAGGTCTCTCCAATTGTTGGAGGTGCCTAGCAAGGTACATACCGAAGGGTGCATTGTACTCTCTAATTTGTCTGAAAAGGGAGGCATAAAGGGGAGTTATAACCTCTTTTTTTTCTGAAGGCAATGCCGTTATTGATGAGATGGGCAATGTAGAAGGCTTTCCTTATGACTCAGGAAACATGGTGGTCAAATGAGAGGTTACTGGCAAACTGTGTGCCCCAATCTCTTAACACTGATTGGTGCTTAAGGTGTTGTTGATAATGTGGTACTTTGCAGGGACATCTCTCTTGTGAAGGGGGTGATGATGCACTTTTTAGCATTTAACTTGAGCCCATGACTTCAGCACCAATAGTTGGTTTGAGTAAGACCTTCCTGGAGGGTGTCAGAATCAATAGGGGATTCAAAGATCATGCCCAGTTTGCAGTCATCTGCAAATTCTGTTAGCTACCTACCCTTTGTTTTGGCCTGTACTTCTGAAAAGAAAATTCCAAACAATAGGGGCCTCAGCACTGGGCCCTGTGGTGCTCCACTAGTTACTGGTCTGAAGATGGATGCAGAGTCCCCTATTTTAACTGTGTATGTTCAATTGGTGAGCTGGTTTGCAACCCACCTGACTTTATACTGGTTTACGTTCAGTGGGTAAGTTTGTCAATGATACCTGAGTGGGTAATGGTGTGAATAGCTTTACTAAGTCTAAATAAGCAGTATGCACAGTTTTGGCTTCATCCAGGGTTTTGGTGATTGTCCTGAAGAAGTCCATCAAGTTTAGTAGGCACAATCTCCCTTTGATGAAACCAAACTGGGATGGGTCTAGTGTTTGGAGGTCTCCTATATCCTTGTTGATAAGGTCCATGATGATTCTATCCATAGCCTTGCATATGAGGCTGGTCAGACTTATGGGTCTGTAACTTCCGGTGTCAGCAGAGGAACTCCCTTTGTAGAGAGGGATGAGAGTGGCAGTTTTCCAATCTGCAGGAACATACCCAGTGTTTAGACTGTGGTTAAAGAGGATACTCAGAGGTATGGCTAACTCTTGCTTTAAGGAATTTAGGATGCAGCCAGGGATGCTATCTGGTCCCATAGAGGCCGTGTTTTTACCCTTGGAAAGGGCATTAAAGACCTGTTCCTTAGAGATTTCTGAGAAAGGATTTGTAGGAACGATATCTTGTAGTATATTGGGCAGAGACAGGGGGGAGAAGTTCTCACCGAACCTATCTGCCAACAGGTTAGCAATACCACCAGGTTCAGTCTGGCGAGAAACAGGTTAAAAAAAAAAGACAGCTGAGTCTACAAGTCCCAGGGTAAAATAGTGCCCAATCTTGGTGTGCACACTGGTGACAGGACTGGAAAAAAACGACATTGTAGAATCCTGAAGACATGGAAACATTCCTACAATATAGTTATACCAGGAAAAGGGGGAGGATGGCATCTTTGTTGTAGGAGGATGTAGTAGTCTACAAAAAGCACAAATACTGATAGGCCAAAAAAGAGCCATAAAGATGATAGCGTGGACTATTGAGGAAAAGGAAAAAAATATGCATTGTAATATTAACCAAGAAGACCAGAATTTTTGGATAGATGCTATTCAAAAAGATTAAGAGTGAAATTAGAGAAAAGAAAAATCCTTGCAGAACAAAAACTGTCAAAAGCTTCAAATAAATATTTATGTTCATTGGTACAGCATATCCATAAAAAGCATTACACAGACACTATCGTCCAAAAAAAGGAAGAAAATCTGGTGGTCCCCTGCCATAAACAAACTCTACAACAGAAGAAAGAAACTGTTGCAAAAGAGAGTAAAATCCCATGAGTGGAGGAGCTGCCTTGTCAGCTTCAGTAAGAAGCTGAGATCCATTATAAGATCCTCCAAAGCTAGCTACAAAAATAAATCACCCCTGTTTCTAAGGGCAACCACAAAGCATTCTATAGATATGTCAAGAATCTCAGTGGCAACACCCAGATCTGCTCTGAGTTACAGCACAACGGCAGGAAAATTACAGAACCAACTGATATTGCCAACATCCTGGCAGATAGGTACAGTGCTGACTTTACCCCCCCCCTCACCCCCTAAAGGGCCCATATCTATACAGGAAGAATGCAGAGTCCCTGTAATCACATCTATGCAGGTAAAAGCTGCACTCTCTAAAACCAAAAACACAGCATCCATGGGACCGGACAAAATCCCAGGCTGTGTTTTACATGAACTTCAGAACGAACTGGCTCCCCACCTAAGCACCATGTTCAATCATAGTCTCACGTCAGGTTTTGTGCCCACTGAATGGTGCACAGCAACAGTTATCCCACTTCACAAAGGGGGGGGGGGGACCACTGATTCTGGGAACTATCATCTTATTAGCCTGACGAGCCTGGTCTGCAAGGCCATGGAACATATCATCATGGAACTCATAAACAAAGACATTGGTAACCTCCAAACTCTGGACCCCACCCAGTTCAGGTTTGTTAAAGTCAGATCATGCCTTCTGAACCTGATCAACTTCTTTGAGGCAGTCAGCAAAGCAGTAGATGAGGATAAGGTGGTTCACACAGTCTATCTTGACCTCGCAAAGGCTTTCAACACCATCCCCCATTCTGGAATTATAGCTAAACTAACTAAACTAGGTATAAATCCTTACTTCACAAGATGGGTTGCCAGCTGGCTCACTGACAGAACCCACACTGTAAAAGTTGCAGACTCCAAATCTGACTTCAAACCAGTGACAAGTGGAGTACCACAGGGTTCAGTCCTGGGACCTCTCCTGTTTGTTATATACTTCTCTGAAGTACAGGCTAACACAGAAGGCCTCTGGCTAACAAAGTTTACAGATGACTACAAACTAGGAGCCATAGTCAAGTCCCCAAATGACGTGGACATTCCACAGAAGGGCCTCACTGAGATGCCTGGTGTCACAAGCATGGCCTCAAGCTCAATGCCAAAAAGTACATTGTCATCCCCTTTGGTAAAAATTCTGTATCCATGAGCTACCACATAAACGGCAGTCTACTTAATGCCAAATGTGTGATAAGAGACCTTGGGACCCAGGTGGACAGTAGTATCTCCTTTTATAATCACATCGCCACAGTAGTCAGGAAATCCTTCTATGTGGCACACCTCATCACAAAAGGGTTCTCATACAGGAAAAAAGAGGTCATTGTTCCCCTCTACTCGGCACTCATTAGACCAATTATAGAGTACAACACCCCTTTTGGAATGTACCTCACAAGACATCTGCAGCAGCTGGAAAGGCCACAGAAGTACCTCACAAAGAGGATTACTGGTCTCAAACAGATGCCCTACACTGACCTTCTCAAAAAACTCCAGCTTTACTCTGTAGCATATCACCTACTCCGAGGAGATCTCTGCCTAACATATAAAGCTATGTTAAACCCAGAGCTGTTGGACATGCTACACCTAAAGAAATCCCAATCCCTCCGAGCTACACTCTCTAGGGACCTAAACCTTGCCACCACAATAAACAGGACATGCTCGAGGGATAGATTCCTGTCCCAGAGACTTCCTATACTCTGGAACAAGCTACCCATCTATGTCAAGCAAAGTTCCCCATTAGCACTCTTCAAGAAAAGTCTTGATGAGTGGATGGGAAATAGAAAATACACCACAGGGATCACTTCTGTGGCTCTGATCGACAGGGGCACAGGAAATTAACTTTCTTGGGTGGCATAAGCCAGGGAACCTTATTGGCTAGGCTTACTTCGGCCCTTGGGCTGATAGCCTAGTACCTACCTATGAACCTGTGAACAAAGGAACTCTGAGCTGCCTAGAAAACGAAGTGACAGAAGATGTGTGAAAATATAAAGAACAAAATCCAGAAATTTTTGAAAGGTTTAAAAAAGACATATGGATATGAGAAAGAAAAAGAGATCTGATATGGTACAAAACTGATGCAAAGGAGATATCCAAACTAGTCAATAAAAAAAACAGCTCCAAATATAGTTGAAGAGAAATACAGGCAAAGCCACTCAAATATGGAAAATTGTACAATACAATAGAAGATTAGTAACATAGAAGGTAAACAGAAAGTGAAATTATGGAATACCTGTGAAGTGAAGGATGTAGTGTAGAAAGTCTAACAAAGGCTATGCTACAGCATGATGGAACAGTGACTCCCCAAATTAAGGAGGAACATGTGGAGCTGGAGACATCTGAAGACGTAATATGGACATGTGAAAGAAAAAGAGATTTAATATAGTGCAATATTTATGCAATGGAGAAAGCAAAACTGATCAATAGAAAAAAAAAAACAGCAACAAAGATATCTGAAGAAAAATACAGACAAAAGTCATCCGGATATGGAAAATTTCATAATACAAAAAATACGAAAGCAAAGGGGGAAAGAAAAAAGGAGGATTAGTAATGAAGAAGTTTAAGAAATAGAAACTGAAGTTATGTATTACCTGCAAAGTGAGGGATTTAGTGTAGACAATCCAACTTGGATACCATCACAGTATGATTGAACAATGAGTTCCCAAGTTAAGGAGAAACAGTCGGAACAGGAAGCATCTGATCACTTACCTCATATTTACATCCACTGATTCTATATCTCCTTCTCTCTATCTACATATAGGTATTTATATATATATATATATATATCATTATTTCTATATATATGTATTCTTTCCACTTCTTATACCACATGATATACTAACATATCTGTCAGGCTTCTTCATACTATCCTGTATCCTCTATTACTATACATTATGCTAGTATTCACCATAAATACCACTTTAAGCAATATTTTGTAATAATATTCTTATCTAAATGTTCTACTTCTGCAATTTGTACTTTATAACTTTGTCACCAGTTAAAATGTTATCTTTATTTGCCTATGTTCATGTACTGCTGTAAAGTTTTTTCACATGTTTTTTTTTAATGTAATTTCATTTTGAATGTTGGAGCTTATCTCCCCGGGCCTCTACTGAAAATGGACATATATCCAGCTAGACTAGCCCGGTCAACAAATGTAAAATAAAATAAAATAAAATAAAAATAAATAAATGCTCTGGAGCCTTGAGAAGGAAACCAGTACAAATGTTCATTTGAAATTGTACAACAAGGGAAAGAGCAGAAAACAGTGGCAACTCTGATGCAGGTAATTTTGTGGAGTGATGGGTCAGTGAATTTGAATATGAAGGAGCAATGGATGTTGCAGGATACAGCTGATGCAGCTATGTCACAAGAAGACATTCTGGAACTTTCTGTAGAATGTCCGCAGAAAACAGAAAGCAAAGAATGTGCTCTTAGTTTAGGAAAAAAATGATCTAAGGGAAGAGTTGCTTGATTTAATAGAGATGGGCAGACATATTAAGATTGCTGAAAGAAATAGATTAATTTTTTATTTTATTTATTTAACATTTATTTACCGGGAAAGTCCAACTGGGACCGAGCCCATTTTCAGTGCAGACCTGGGGAGAAATGCTCCAGATGCATGTTTTTGGAATGTGGGAAGAAACCAGAGCACCTGGAGAAAACCCATGTGGACGTAGGGAGGACATGCAGACTCTGCACAGAAGGCACCCCAGCTGAGAATTGAACCAGGGAACCTCTTGCTGTGAAGTGACAATGCTAAACTCTTATACCACTGTGCCACCCAGAGAGCAAAAAATGTGCCCCCAGTTTAGAAATAAATGATCTAAGGGGAGAGTTGTTTGGTTTAATAGAGATTACAGAAAGTAAATATAAATCAAAATGTTAGAAGTCTGATAAAACAGGCAAACACAGTAATCAGCACTATTAAAAGAAAGTCATGTGATATAACAGAAATAAATAGGGTATATTACTGTGCAGCTAAACTAACAACAGATAAAGTCTTGCCACAAGGATACATACCAAGAAGGGAAAGGAATGGAAGAAATAAAATGCCATCATGGAAGCATCAAATAGAGAAAACTATAAAGTAATTAAGACAAGTGTCACTGTTTGAAGAATATAAAAGATGGAACAGATCAACAAAAATGCCAAGAAAGATAAATGTGATAAAAGCAATGAACAATATTGTTACAGACCAGGATCCTTCATACACTATTGTAAATAATAACTTAAAGAGATCAGCACAGACAAAAACACATAAAGGAAAAGTACAAAACAAGCAATTTGTTTATGACCCAAAAAAGTTTTAAAGAGAAATAAGAAACAAAGTCAAAGGAAAAGAAACACCACCAACTCCCCCCCCCCCCCAAAAAAAAAAAGGGAGAGAAGAAATAAACACATGTTGGCTAAATATTCATGAAGACACTGTGGAACATAACAAAGAAGCTGAATGGATAGAAAACTTAAAGGAAATGTTAAGGAGTTCAGATTTTCAGGATATGAAATGGGATGACGCAACAAAGTAACAACCAGAGAAATTGAAACAAAATTTAAAAAGCTCCTAATTGGAAAACTCCAGGCTTGGATGCAGTACTGAACTTCTGGCTAAAAATATTAACATCTTTACACACAGATTTAGCCCTGAATAAGAACTACTTTTATGTGTATTCTGAACAGACACCAACCTGGATAAGAACAGAAAAATGATAATCTTCCTTAAGCGTGAACCTCTAAGCCATCATAAAAAACTATAGACTAATAACGTGCCTTTGGATAATGCACAACCTATATACTATAGTAGATGCAGTCAGTTTATAGTCATTTAGAAGAAAGCACTTTCACAACAATAAAACAAAAGGGCAACAAAACAAAGTCATATGGAACAAAGGATGATTTGTTGCTAAATAAAGCCATAATAGAGAATTGTAAAAAGAGGAAGAATCTAAGTATGACATGGAGAGATTACAAAGAAGCATTTGAAAGCATCCCACATTCCCACATTCATGAATAAAAGAGTGCTTATAGATATACAGGATAAAGTCTACATTAATCAATTACATTGTAGTGACCATGAAGCAGTGGCAAACCACTTTGCAATTAAGCTATGACAAAGGGCAAATTATTATCCCAGGGATAAAAATTCAAAGGGGGAGATTCCACGGTGATTCTTTGTCACCACTGTTGTGCTGCTTTGTCTTGCCTTTAACCAATTAAGCTTAACCCATTAGCTTAACTGATTAAGTCTTGCAATGTGGCTGCCAGGAAAAACAATTGCATAAGGGTTTCTCATTTACTTTTTTTGTGGATGGCTTAAAACTGCATAGCTCATGAGATAAGAGTTGAAAGCACAACGGCAAGTAGTTAAATCTTTCTCAGATGACGTAACAATGACATTTGCTCTTGATAAATGTGCAAAAAAGCAATGTTTAAAGGAGGAAAGTTGCAGTACAAAGAAAATATCAGTCTAGGACAGGAATGTGAAAAAAGGAACTTGAGCAGGAAGGAGTGTATAAATAATTGGGAACTAATGAAGGGTCAGCAATAAAACATAAACAAATGCAAATAACAGTCAGTAAGGAATACTTCAGAAGTCTGAAACTAATATTGAAAACAACCTTTATATCAAGGAATAAAGTCCAAGCTATACACCAATTTGCTTTTCCTGTTTTAATTTATAGTTTTGGTGGGACTGATTGGCCCCAAACATTATTGGATCATTTGGACAGATAAACAAACAAAAAAAATCCTTCAAGCTTATCAAATGATATATAAAAATCAGTGTATACCAAGATTATATATTCCTCTTTCTGAAGGAGGTATGAGCCTCCCTGAAAATTATTACATAACTAGATCTGCAGTTGCAGGGCTGCATATATATATCTGCTCATCAGATTCAAACATAGTCAAAGTTTTACAACACGAGGAGAGGAATTCTAAGTTGCATTCAGAAGCAATCAGGTAGGAAAGGAAACCAAACCAGAAGTAGGCAAAAATTAGACCACAACTGAACGTGCTGAAAAACAAAATAAAGCATATAAGGAGGAGGATCAGACAAGAAGGAAAGAAATGTGGAAAAGCCATAAATATAGTGGTAAGTATAGAGATCTCCTGGAACAACCTCATGTTGATCAGGATTTGACGCAGGCGTGGTTAAGGAGAGGTGAGCCAAAGGATGAAAGGCTAATAATGGCAGCTCAGGATAGTGGACTACATTTAAATTGGTTTACAAAGTCCATTGAACATATGGGAAAAATAGAATTGCGGACAGTAGTGCACCTTGTTCCTGGCTGTGATATACTAATGGCAGTGGTCTGTGAATTGTGGACAGTAGTGCACCTTGTTCCTGGCTGTGATATACTAATGGCAGTGGTCTGTGAATTGTGGACAGTAGTGCACCTTGTTCCTGGCTGTGATATACTAATGGCAGTGGTCTGTACAATGAAAGGCACAATAATGTGGCAACACTGTTGCACTGGAGATTCTGCAAACACTACAATATAGAAGTAGCTGAAAGGCATTGGAAACATGAATCTCAAAGCATTATAGAGAATGATGAAATGTACATCACATGGGATCAGCTGTTAAATGAGAGAAAACCAGATAACAGTAGGTCAGCAACACTCCAGAACATAGGATTGAACACTATTGTGTTCCTCTCTGGCAAGATCTTCTTCCACAGCTGGCTTCTCTCCTCGCAAAACATCTATATCTACTCAACCACAACCACAAAGTGGTTAGACATGTAATCCACTATGTGGCATGCTGCATTATGTTTTTCCTTTGGCTTTAGGTATATAAGTGCAAGAAAACACAGAATGGTTTGCACCTTAGACATACCTGTACCATAAACACATGGACTCCTCAGCTAGCTGATCTAATTTGACTAAAACAGCATTCTTTGATGTCAGACTGTGGGAATTCCATCTCAAGTACCAACATGACAGCCTTTTCACAATTCTTCAATGCCAAGGACAAATCAGTGTCACCTGCAAGGTATTCAGTTGACTGTAAGAATTCCTAGCAGCATGAATGCAGCATGTTGCATTCACTACTGGCTTCTTTTCTCAAAAGCAAGATCCAAAAATGGAGCTCTTCCATACAGTGAAAAAAAGACAAAAGTAGCACTGATTGTTCAAATTGCTACACCTAGCAATTACAGTGTCTCATACATAGAGAGACACAAAGTGATAAAATATCAAGGCTTATAGACAGTAATATGAGGAATGTGAAAGAAAGATATCCAGACATTTCCAATAGAAGTAGTAGGAATGGTTCTCATAAAAAAGATTTTACAGTTGTATTTAAATATGCTACCAATACATGTATAAATTGCAAAAGGAGTCAGTTTTGGGCACATTGTGAGTGCAGCGAAGAACACTTTTGGCTAACATCAAATACTGAATCAGTACTAATTTCATTAACATCAATTATAGCCTGACTTAGGAATGAAGTCCACCCTGTCATGGTATAAGAAACCCAAAAACACTTGGAGAAATTAAATCAAAAGAAAGAAGAAAGGATTTCACATTTTTGGAACTCATGCCCATCTAGGTGTCGGTAGTAGGGTGCCAGCAAGAGTTGCACAACAGAAAGCTAATTTTTCATTCAGATATCCAGGCAGTACAGAAAGCTTTAGTTAAGAAATGCTAGTCTTGCCAGTCACTACATTAATCTGCTATTCTCTGTCAAGTATGTGTGCGTATATATATATATATATATATATATATATATATATATATATATATATATATATATATATATATATATGGATCTACTTCAGATTACTGAACTTTCAAAATGCCGACCGTCATATGGCCAACACCATATGACTGACATTTCAAAAGGCCAGCAATCTGAAGTAGAAGTGTTAACTATTTAAAACTGTGTTTAGCAGGAGGGGCAAGCCCTCCCTGCACACCCCACACCCCACACCCCCTGCTACTTAAATATTCTCACTTTGAGATCACACTATGGTGCAGGAAAGGGGAATCTCCAGGTTCTGCACTGTATCGGGATCTCCGCTATTCATTGTCGGCCTTTCAAACGTTCGGTCTTTTGGTGTCAGCCATATGAATTTCGAACTTTTGAAAGTTTGAACAAATGAAGGGGACCCATCCATATATATATATATATATATATATATATATATATATATATATATATATATATATATATATTTTTGCTTTCAGATACCCAGATCTTATCAACTAGTTCCAGAGGTTCAAGGTTTCCCTACTCAAACACCATCAAAATTATGACTGATTGATTATGAGTAGTGCATCTTTTGTGGCAGAATTCATTGGTACCCAGTAGTAAAATAGCATGCAGGGCAGAACTTAATGCCTTAGATCTTTCACAATGTGTACTTGTTTGCTATGTAGCATTCGATTAAGTGATGGGAGAAGGAGTCAAGATAATTAGCCCTGAGTATGCTAGCTAAATGCACTGGCCTGCAAGTTCATTCTAGTCAGCAGGTTGTTAAAGGACTGGGACAGATTTAAGGGCTTTATGAGAGACTGTTGGAGTTGTATTAGTCAAAACCATTTACAGACCACCCCGAAAGAGATCATACAGTTGGTGATTATTATGCATGTGCCTTGTGGGTCATCCTGTTAACTGGGCTCTATATGGGAATATTCTAGGTTGGTGAAGTTTTGGTTTTCCTCAGATGGAGGGATACATGTGTTGTTGACAAAGCAGTTTTGGTATGGATTGATAGGTATAAGACTGACCAATAAGAATTGAGTCATCAAGTCATTTTCAGATAAAGCACTTTTGAGTTACTTTGCTCAGCAGAGTGAATCATTACATTACAAAGTCTGACTTATAAAATTACAGTAGGCATTTTAGTAATTGCTGAAGGATTTGGGTTATTTGCTGCAGAAGGCTTTGGCCAGCCATGTGGATATTTATCCCATTTTTGCATAGGTAGAACCTCTGATTTAGCTAGGGAAGGTCATTTAGTTGAGGTAATCAAATGACAGGCAAATGATCCTCTTAGGCATTTTTGAGTTACATTAAATAGTTTTTTTTGGGGGGGTATTTAATTCTTATCATTGTCAATCATTTGTTTTTCAGGCTTTGGGTGTCTTTTAATATTGGGCCACTCATTTGTTTGTCAGATTTGACAGAGAGCTTCATTCCAACAAGGTAGCACTTATTTAAGACTTGACCCTGGCAGCCAAGATGTTTTATGGAAAGATTTTGTAGGAATGGTATGGGACAACTTTTTGTCAAGGTTACAGTACCTAGTTGACTGCGGTGGTGCTGCGGTAGCATTGTCGCCTCACAGCAAGATGTTGTGCCGTTTGATTCTCAGCTAGGGCATCTTCTATGTGGAGACATACGTGAATGGGCGTACCTTGATTGAAGGTTGTGCGTCAAGGCTGGCAAACTCGGCACGTAAAAAATCTACTGCCAATCATTAGCGGACCGGAGTTCCACTGTGGCGACCCCTAACCGGGAAAAGCTGAAAAGACACAAACAAACAAACAGTACCTAGTCGAGGAGGAAGGTCAGCCTCATGTGTTAAAATTCACTTTGAGGCACCTGCTTTTTTCTCTTTTGAAAGACTTGGTCATAATACAACATTTATACCATAAAATGTTGGTGATTTTGCTGTTCGTTGTCCCTAGGTTAAGATAATATGGAGCATGTACATCATCTGCCTTGGAGTCACCATAAATATTTATAAACTGTAGGTGGCCAGGGCTGCCCCATATTTGGGTTTTCTTGCCTTCAAACACTGGGAGTCCAAAAACAAATACCCATTGTGGTGAGCAGCAGATGTAGGGCATCTTTGTGATATTAGCCAGGATTTATTTAATTTCCATTGGGAAACTTTTTTGCAGGATATGCTCAGTGCAACTTAGTCTAGAATTCTGTCCAGTTATTCAAAAACAAAATTGCAATCTGACAACTGTAAAATGAAGACAACAATTTTACTTGAAGCAACAGAAAACAAAAGTGTTGATTTACGGTTATCTCTGAACATATGCTGAACCTATTAATTTTGTTTTGTCTCTAACTCTGATAACCCAGTAAATTCAGTTAGTGGCTTCACTGACAGCCAGATATCTACATTTTCAAATGCATCAACACAGTACATCTCATCCAACCTACTTTTAATGCTCCTGGCACTTCATCTAAGAATTATAAATTTATTTATCCTACCTGAATTTGAATTGTTTCACTGAGTCAGGAATCTGTTTATTTATTTTTTAAGTTTGTTAAGTGGGGTAGTGCACTGATCATAACAGACCATTTGCAGGTACAGCCCTGGTGAAGAAATTCACAAAAAAGTAAAACAGAACTTATTGACAAACATAGACTAGTCACAGAAGGCACAGATGTAAAAATAAAAATGATTCATTAGTTTGGAGAGTTTGGAATTGATGAATCTGTTACTCAATTTTCCTAGGCAATAACCAATACTAGCAAAATATTTGTGTTTGTCTGCCATTTCTTCATAAAAAATAAATAAATAAAAAATAAATAAATTGGGGTATCGTCTTGTAAATTCAAGTGGCAAGATGCAATGTTAAATATACTGGGTTGTGTTCACTTACTGAATGATAATGTTAAAGAAGGAGGAAATTAATTACTTTGAGACATTTTGCTCTTTCATAATCCAACGTGTTTCATAACATTTTCATGTCTGAAAGGCTCATACACTATAACTCACTTATACCAGCAAATCAGATCCCTAGTGTACTAGGAAGTAGCTTCCTTTATTTGATCTGGTCCATATTCAAGCAGACATTTTACAGTGACCTATAATCGGTTGATTCTTGTTTTCAGGCTTCAAACTCCCATGAGGTCCTTATCACTGATGTTTGTGGAAGAGGAACCAGAGAATCCATTAATGGGTCGTTATTAGGACTTGAATTAACCACATTGTTTCCTGCAATTGGAACTAATATTTCAGCCTGTTAACCACTCCCATACGCTTCATTTCTAAAGAGACTACTATAGCAGAATCTTGGACTAGATGCAAATGTTTCTTTCCTTCTGTTGGCTTACCTTCTCATGGTTCTAAATTTATTTCATCAGGGATTGCTAAGAAACACATCCTTGGTTCCTTGTCTTGTTCATCTATAAGTGGAAATGGTAATGCATCTAAGATAAATTCATAGGGTTATCTAATATTTTGAGCGGCCTATGAGCAGTCTGTAGAGCCTTCTCATGATATTATAAGCCTACATAGCCCAAACCAATTTGAGTGCTTAAGTCATTACATGTTCTGCTTCTATTTATAGTATACCATTTTAAGAGGTATGTGCAATTTTTGCATATGTCTAAATGAGAGGGAGGAACTGTTATATAAGATGTTAACATGCTAAAAGAGGAGTTTTTCTGGCAAAACAAAGCTCTTGTCAGAAGGTTCGTAAGGCAGAAATAATTAAAACAAATCATATTACATCAAAAGAAATAACCATAGGAAAATAAGATGAATGCCCTGGTGGGGGAACTCATGATGATCACATACTTCGGGACATCCAGAGTGTGACCCTGCAGTTAACAACTTCTGTAATACCATATAAGATAATCTAATTATTTTAAAAAGCCTGAGGAATAGTCAGAATTCTATAAACCTAGCATTATCAAGAATAATTTAATTAACAAATTCACTGGTAGCCTGACATGTTTTTTTTAATGATGACTCCAAAAGAAACATACGCCAAAAGGAAATGAATATCTAGTGTCATATCATTAAATGTCAGATAAGGTAGATAAAAGCAAAATAGATACCAATAAAATATTTGGAGTCAAATCAGTACATGAGATGGCACAATGGCACAGCAGATAGCATCATAGCCTCACAGCAAGAGGTTCACTGGTCCGATTCTTGGCTGGGGTGCCTTCTGTGTGGAGTCTGCATGTCCTCCCTATGTTTGTGTGGGTTTCCTCTGGGTGCCCTGGTTTCTTCCCACATTCCAAAGACATGCAGTAGGCAGATCACACACTATAAATTGTCCCTAAGTGTGAGTGTGAGTGTGAGTGTATGGTGTGGAAGAACTACAACAGCAGGGCTAGCCACCTGGCAGTGTGAACCTTGGCTCCTGATGATTGTCACTGTTGAAGTGACACCCGACGTCATGTGAAAAAATGGGAAAATGGGGTTTTGGATGGGTGGATGGAAGGATGGATGAATGGATGGATCAATATGTGTAAAGATAAGATAGACAAAGGAAAAATTATCAACAATAAAACACTTGAAACCGAAGCAATATGATTTATCAGATCATGCAGGCAGGAGAAACTTATCAACAACTAAGAATAGAAAGCACTAATAATTCATGTTCCTTATATAAACCAGTTACTTAAAACAGTCAGCTGGCTGTAAATAGAAATAAAACTGACTTTGTATACAACAGTGCAACATACGAGGAGCTGAAGAACAACAATCAAACCTTATTTCTTAATGTATAATTTCCCTTCTCCCCTTCAGTCTCACCAGCCACACATATTATGCTCATTAGATGCAGCATAGTACCATTTAATGGTGAACAACAGGTTCCACTCTACTCACAAGTGTTTTCACAGGGGATAGTACAAATAATGTCAGAACCTCCTGAGCTTTGTTACTAAGAGCCTGTAAGCCCTTGCAACCTCCTAAAGTGAAATCAAATTTAACAGACCAATATTATCCATGACACAGACTGACAACATTAAAAATAAATTAACAAATAAGTATAAATAGTTTACTTCCTGCTAGCTGTGGAATATATAGATTAAATGCTAGCCATGCAAGGTGCTCCTTACAGTATGAAGGCCAGAGCCAGAGGTATCCAGTTAGCTAAGGTAACAAATAAGAAGTGTATGATGGAGGGCACACTGTAGATGTACAATGAGGGTCTCAGCTGATCTACGTAGGATAGAAAGAAATTCTCACTTATATTGCCCTGTTAATAGATGCGGTTGGATGTGCACCTGAAACTGGTCTATTGTAATTAGTGCACTATCAGGGTAAACAAACAACTAAAAACAAGGAAACATAAATAAATACATACATACATTCATAAAAGTGTTAATTGATGTGGCAGGTCAAGGAATGGATACCTCGTAAAATATGAGACAGAAACAAGAGTGCCTTTTTCACAAAATCTTTTCTCACAAGTGCAGAATCCCTCCTTCATGTATGTCTCATATTCCATATTAATTCTAACTTGGAAAGGTGTATTTATTTTACATACATAGTATGTAATATTTACCTTTTATTAGTATTAAGGAGATGTCCCTCTATTACCAAAAGTTAATATACATTAATTGCAAATATTTCCTGAAGTTATCACTGCAATTGAATTATGGCACTGATAGCTGTCAAAAATGAACTTCATTTAATAACAGTATGTATGATCCTAATATCAGACAAATTTACTGGAGCATCATGGGGTATGATCCTAATATCAGACAGGTTTACTGTAGCATCATGGGAGGCAGATTACAATGGTCAACAGACAGCTGAATTGCAGACCCTGAGCAAGAACCTGTATTTATACATTTGAGTATAACTGAATCTTGATTTATTGGCACATTCTCTACAGTCTCTGAGAACTACTATCTGGATCCAGTTATCTGACTCTTGGGAGCAAACAATTACTCTGGAATTGTTGATATGTGTCTCGGGTTGCATCAGTATAACTGTATCTTCTCCCTGAACTAAATAAAATGTTTGTTTTATTTTGAGATGTGCTACCACAGTTGGTTGCTTCTATGACTTAAGGTCTGATCTAGTAGGATCAGGCTAAACATTTCTCTTTCTTTCAGCAGTGGCAAATTATTGGTACTTCTGTCACAAGAATGTTTCTATTTTCATTGGCTTTGCTTTCTTTCTGCTTTCTGTCACTAATAACGAAAATATGCTGGGAGCTTTGATATCAGATGCCTTTCCATCATCTGTTTTTCTATTTATAACTGTGCCTTTCCCACTATGAACATTAAAAATCATAGTGCTAGCCTTTAAAATCATAGTTGATAAACCAAAAGAGGAGTGCTTTCCTTTTTTTTGGACAGACGGTCTTTAGGTGCTAGACTCCATATAGTTAGCAATAAGGAATCTTTGCATTGGCTTATTTCAGATATTTATAACTGTATATTCCCCTGAAACGATCTATCTGTTTGAGGAATGCTGAAAAAATAAATAAATTATAAGAAGCAAGGCAAATTCTGAGGCCAAAAATCATAGCACTATGCCTAAATCATAAGAGTTGTGTGGTATTATTTGCAACTGTGAAGAAGAAAGCACAATTGCTTGTAATGTACTGTACTGCAGCAGTGATACGTACCATTCCATTTCATTTGACATATTGCATTTCTTTAGAATATTCTTTGCTGTTTGAACCATGTACTTATATTTTCTATTGGACTGCACAGATACCTTGCACTCAGTGTAACATGTTTGAATTCCTTGCTATGAATGAACTTCTGAGCTCCTGTTACATGAACTGCAGTCCACTATCTGATATCACTTACACTGATATTCCATATCTCGTTAATAATCTTAGCTCATTAATCACTGGCATACCTATCATATCCTTGGGTGGAATGACCTGGATATTTTGAGTACTAATCAACAAGGAATGCAAAATTATGGTTGTTAAACTGAAACAAGTCTGTTCCCACTTTTAGTTGTGACACCATTGGTATCTCATGTTAGAGCAGTACTGGTTTATGATTTTAGTTTCTGCATCTTCCCTGACTTTCTCTCTAAATATAGCATAAGCATGTTTTACCTCACTTCATATTGCAATTCTTATTTGTATTAGATTAACTTACCTTTAATTTCTCTACAAACATTCTAAAATGTCTCTAAATATTAAATGATTGTAATATAACTTGCATTGATTCTTAACCAATGTTTTTATATTATACCTAATTTGTTATAATTATTTAAACTGTAGATGTTTTTGTTTTATTTTTGAAGATTATAAAACTATTGCTTTTAAAATATTTTGTAATAATTTGGAGCTTTTCTCCCCTGGCCTCCACTGAAAATGGGCTTCTACCCAGTAGGACTTTTCTGGTAATCAAATGTCAATCAATCAATCAATCAATCAATCAATCAATCAATCAATCAATCAATCAATATACAACAGAGAATGCAACATTACACCATCTGTTTTGTTAGCACTGTTATGCAAGACCAATATGTGGTATCTCTGTGTCTTTCCCAATATAGAAAGAGTCCATAAAATAGGGTCACATTTGTAACATAATTTAAAGCCCCCCCCCCGACATGTATTGATTGCAAGATCACAGAACTGGTTCATCAATATGGTAAAAAAGCTTACCTTGGGGAAGAGATCAGCTAATATTTATAGCAGACTATTATAAGGACTTGTATGTTGTTAGAGAGTTAATGTGTTCCTACAAAATCAGTTTCATAACCTGGGATATTCCAGTGTTACTCTTCCCTGCAGTTACTATACTATGGACTAACGCATGAAGGATGTTTCCCTCATCCTAGAACAGGTTAAGAACTTCATCAGAAGAGTACAAGGCCAGCATCATTCCTTAACTAGTTCAGAGGATGTGAAGAAAAATATGTCTGCAAAGATGGAATGGGTACTAGCAATTATTAAAATCTTGAAAGAGCCAGAGAAAAGGAAAAAGAGAAAGAAGGAGCCTTATAAACCTACTGGTGCATCTTTTTGTCTGATGTACCCATGCCTTTTGATCATGCTCACAAAGACTCATAAAGAATGCAGGCTACAGCTGCATATCCAATTCATTCCTCTCAAGATAAACACATGGATCCTGTTTTGCCAAGAAGAAAAGATGGTATAACCATACAAACACTGCAAGTCATATAAGCATCATGACTATCAATATTGCTGCCGAAAAAAGTGATCACACAGCTGACCACACTATGAATTCTGCACCCCTAATAGCTTACACCGGGGCAGTCACACCCTTTGTCCCATCTTAGATATAGCTCTGATGCTTGGATATAGGCCATTTAGGAATGATGGAGAACAGACAGTTGAAGGTAGAGTAACAGGTCTCATAAAAAGGGCCTCAGAATTCAGGTCAGAGAAGAGGAATAAAAACAAAACAAGACCAACAGAGTTAGAACCTAGGAGATATGCAGACACGTGTTATGATGATTAAAATCCCACTTAATTTTGCTCATTCACAAAATCTGATGAAATTCAATTAAAACCTTCTTAGATGTTTTTTCTTCAGACGAAAGGGTCAGACATTTAAAACCAACACACACACACACACACACACACACACACACACACACACACACACACGTATATATATATATATATATATATATATATATATATATATATATATAGAGAGAGAGAGAGAGTATATAGTATATTCAGAGATGTCATCACTTTCATCTATTTTATATATATATATATATATATATATATATATATATATATATATATAGTATATCCAGAGATGTCATCACATTCATCTATTTTTCATAGTGTTTCAGTAATCTAGCATTTACACAGCTCTTAAAAATACAGTCTTTTTCATGCCAGGTATTTTAGTAGCAAACAATGCTCAAATCTCTTCCTAAGCTTTCTCCACTTCTAACATCTACTTTCACCATAATTTAAATCTAAAATTTGGTAGTGCTGTCACCACAGTTAGGGTAAAAGAAATAGAAAAAGCTGGTATAATAATACAGTATATCTTTCCCTAAACACATCAAGGGCCTAAGATGGTAAAATGAAAGAGAGGATACAGGAATGGAGTAAGTAGAAGGTATGTGGGAATAGGAATTTATCGGGAACATTTCTGCAGATTTCAAGGTCCATTGAAGAGATGAATAGGGAGCTGAATGAAGTCCTCATCTATGAGTGGTTGAGTGAAGAAGTCCAGCATTATGCTGGAAAGGATAGAAATCTGAACATGGTCCTATTCTTTGTAGATGGTGTCCTGAATATCTAGATTTAGGTGTTGTTAGCTAGCAGTGATCATGTTACTAGGTGGTTTAAAGGGAAGTGTAGTAATACAAGTACAACTATTATGGATACTGAATTACACTGTACAATGGGAAGGGTAAGGGATGAGTAAGGAGGCTGGAAGCAAATTGAGCCAGTAGCCACTAGAGAGGAATCGGGCAAATATGGAGTACTCAGTGCTATGATCACAGGTGACAGGAAGAGGAAAAAAAGCCAAAAACGTATGATAACCAATATGGCAACATGGGGATATGAGGTGAGCAATTAAGGTAAAGATAGGGCTTGCAAAAGAAGTAAAGAAAGGTGTGTGGAGGCACAGAAGGCACTTAAGGCATATAACAAAAGTAGAAATACAGTGAGTGCAGCATTTACAAAAAAATAAAACAAGAGTTAGCAAAAATAAAGAAAGCTGGAGAAGATGACTTTTTAAGTGCATTTCAGAAAACAGGAAGGATGGGACAGAACTGGCCAGATGGAGAAAAGATGAAGCGGGACCACAGAAGACTTGAAACAAGTAGAAGCAATGAAGGAATATGTTGCATCACACTTTACAACTGAAAGCAAGGAGAGCAAGGTAGGGCAGAACAGGGAGAGCAGTTGACAAACACCAGGACAGACAGAGCAGATGCAGAGATGGAACTGTCAGTCTTTAGGGTTGGGAGGGTGGCCTAATGGTTAAGGTGTTTGTCTTGCAAACACAAGGTGCAGGGTTTGAGTCTCGCAAGGGATAACTGGCTAAGCTTAAAATGGCTCGCAAGGGCAGTTAGCTTAGTACTAATCTATGAACCTATGAACCTTTAGGGAGGATAAAGTTCAGAATCATTAGAAATCTGACCAGTGTACTTTTCAGACCTCCTGATGGACTTATTCAACAAATCTTTAGAGGTGTGTATTGCAAAAACATCTGTGCACATCAATGAAACAATTATGGCATCCCTCTATGGGCAAAGGGGCAAGAAAAATCAGGGGCACCATATGCCTGTTAGCTTAAAAGCAATGACACTAAAAGCAATAGAGATAACATTCAGAGGAAGATTGTTAGCAGTTCTTTAGGATAACAACCAATAGGATATAAACCTACAGAGTATCATGGCCAGGATAAGCTATTAGTCAAACCTAATCCAGTTTAATGATTCGGTAACAGGTGAACTAGATAGGGTGTACTGTAGATATGGTCTACCTGGACATCAACAATGCATTAACTCAGTCCCATGCAGAAGACTGAAAAGAAACATGGAGGCGGTTGGGGGGGGGGTTGGAGTTTGTGCCATGATTGGTAAACTGGATTGCTCTGTGATTGATTGGTAGGACTCAGAGGCTTGTGGTGAGAGTGACAATGTCAGGGATTCAGAAAGTGACTAGAGGTGTCAGTTCTAGGTGTAATATGAAAAAGCAAAGGCCACACATAGCATCAATCCAGGTAAACCAGGGTGAAACTGTGAACCAGCCACAAATAAATCCACCAGACTGGAATTCTTTCAAAATGGATATATTGTAGAAACAATAAAAAGCAACACATACTATCATAGACCAACACTACTAAATTAATAGTTAAGTACTTTCAGCCCTCTAGCCTGGGACTTCATCAGAACTCTTGAATCATAGTCTGTTAAGCAGTTAAATAATCTATTGAAAATGCCATGTGACATCTTTAATTAAAATTTAAAGAACTAAAATACAAAATCATAAATACAATAATTTTCAAACTTAACCACATTATTGCCTGCTTAAACCAATCTCTAATCCATTCATTTGATTAAAAACAAAATGTTAAAATTATAAAATTATAAAATGATGTGTCAACTTTATAAGTCAGCTGCTCTTAGTTTCAAAATAGGTGTGATAGAAATGTGTTCATTCAAACCGAGTCAGACTGAAGAATTCAGCCTTAGTTGCCATATTAATTCTTTCCTTTCAATCTCAGTTTCCCATGAACCACCTCTAAAACACATAGAAACACTTTCTAAAATTTCAAATCAGAATTTATTCAAAGTGGGACAGCATTGTATGTGTCTAAATAATGAATTGTTGATATTTCCTTTTGCAATGGCAAGGTGTCTTCATAAATTCTCTTCCAAAATTGCCTTTCAGTTTTCCCCACGTAAAAAATGTTTACATCCAGCACACAGTGCTAAATAAACTACTCCCTTTTTAATGCAGTTACCTTCACCTAACCCTGCCTCAATAGGTAGTGATCCTATTGAAATATATGTCTGTTCTAATATAAAGCTACATTGATTACATGCACCACAATACTGGTACCCCTTTTTTGTTAGGGGTGTTAATTATAGGGCATTCCAATAGGTTATTTAAATTTCTACATGTTTTAAAAAACAATCTAGGGGTTTCTCCCAAAATCCTATAAAATTCTGTGTCTCCCTTAAATACATTCCAATTCTTGACTATAATACTCTTTATGTCCTTAGAATGAGAGCCAATGGGAATTACTATTAAATTATAAAAAGGAAAAGTGTTAATTAGAGTTCCTACTCAAAATCGGTGTTATTTTTATCATTTCCATCTCCAACAAGGGTTTGAATTTGGTACCCCATACTGTGAAAAACAGAAAGGCTGCCAGCCCCAGCTAGATAGAATTTTGCAGATAATTATATGTCTTCTCTTAAATGTAAGAAAACAGTGTTAAATGTTGAACTTCAAAATGCAACCACAGTGCACTCTGCTGGAAGAAAGCTGATAGGTCAAGCATTGTATGTCTGATCTCAGAGACAAGATGTCTGGGCTAAGACATTCTTTCTATTGTTTTGAAACCAGAGTTAATTGCTAGATTTTACATATATAATGTATTTTATTACTGTGGTTTCCTGGCCAGGTGCAAGATCAAAGAACTGTTAAAACTCTGAGTTTCTGTTAGCATGGGAAATTAAATCAGAAGTGTCAAGGATGATGTAATCTAAAGTGAGTCATCAGTGATGTATTATCAATTTAAGACTTTCTCAGAGAGAGAGAGGATTAGAGATTTTGGATTTTGTCTGAAGAACATCCACTCACCAGTACTCTGCCTTTGCTCTGTATGTAAGTAGGAACTTAGACTTTAGTGTTTCTCTTAGAAATAGATAGAAAATAGTAAATTTAGTCTAGCTGATTTCTATATTTATGTTATACTATACAGTATTATTTTAAGCATTTTCCTGTGATCTCTGAACTCTTGACTAGCACTGCGTTGAATTGAGGAGATTTGTCTTTTGTTTTTATTATTTATTATTAAAATTTTTTAAACCTTTCAACTGTGGCTGTTTTGTGTAGAGATAATTTAAGCTCTAGACTACACTGAATGTATATAGTGATACTGTACAAAGCCACTCTAATAAGCCTTAAAAGTTCTGGTCACACTTATTAATTGCATAATAATATTGCACAGTAAAATTGGACACCCTTTGAGAAGGGCCTTATTGGTAGCTGATACATAGGGGTTCTGGTGGTAGTGTTTTACTACCTTATAGCCTGGACTGAAGGGGCACAGCTAGTGAACCTGTGCAAGCCTTCCCCAGGAGTGCCTGTGGTTGTATATAAATCATATCTCAAAGTATGTGTGTGTGTGTGTGTGTGTGTGTGTGTGTGTGTGTGTGTGTGTGTGAGTGTGCGTGTGTGCGTGTGCGCGTGTGTGTGTGTGTGTGTGTGTGTGTGTGTGTCAGCTACTTGGGCAGGGACACGAAGCACTGGTTGGACAGAGGGAGTGCTGTGAGGACTTGGCTTGGAACCCTGGCTAAGGACTGCACTCTATAGCTGTGCCAGTTGGAGTTTTATTGGGGATCCAGAGAGAAAGGAAGAAACCAGCCCCAGACTGACTGTAATCTCTGTGTGCTCTTAAGGGAAGTTGTACTTTACTGTGTGTGTACTTGTTATCCTTCCCAATGTGGATGCCCCTCACTGGTGTTAGTGGTGAGGACCGAGACTTCTTGATTACTGGGCCAGTGCACAGGCGTCACGCATCCATTAAAAATTTCTTCACCTATTCTATTCAAAAGATCTAACAGGTAACCCATTTTGTGAAACATATGGGTCAGATTGTGCACTTCTAACTTAAAATTAATCAAATTTTAACACATTCTGGTTACCCTCACAGGTTGCCCTTTAAAGATATTTTTCTTCATGTACCGTGGATGGCAACTATTCTACTCTAAGTAACTACTGGAAAAACTGGGGTTTCTGAAATGTATTGAATGAAAACACCCATTCAATCTGTCTTTAAAAATGGTGACATCCAAATAGTCAATGTAGTCAATAGAATGTGAGTGTGTACATTTAAGAAAGGAGGTTGTGTTATTAATATGTGATAAAACTCATCCTTACTCAATCCTGGATATTTCCATGAGATAAAAATATTGTCATTAAAACATAAATAGGTGCACCAACTTTCCTTAAACTTGGAGTTCAAAATATAAGTCTTCTCCCAGCTGTACATAACCAAATTTGCATATATTGGGGCACAACTAGCACCCTTGGTGACCCCTTTGACTTGTCGAAAATACTCACCCTCAAAAGTGATGTAGTTACTGTGTAATATTAATTTCCATGACCTCCATCACAAAATTAATGAGCTTATCATCTAGGTTGGAGAGTAAAAGAATAGGTGAATGGAATAGTTCTAAGCCCAACCAATGGGGTATAGATGTAAATAGATCCACCACATCCACTGGAGAAAAACTACAAGATTCATCGAAAAATTCTTATTTAATTTTAGTTAAAAAAACTTTTGAAATATGTTCCACTGGGTTCAAAGAATAGTTTAAAAAATTGATCAATAAAGACACCAAGAGGGTAGGTAATAGAATTATGAGCTGCCACAATCAAATGGTAGGGAGGATCAAATATATCTTTGTGGATCTTCGATATGCCAAACACAGCTGGAATAACTTGGTGTCTGTTAACAAAAAATGGTGTAAATCTGCTGTGCTTACACTCTGTAATAGAGAATCCTCCAAAAAAATTATATTTTTTATATGCTACACCAATTTTGTTCCTAGACACAGTCTTGTATCTTTCAACATCATGAAGGAAATTGAAAATTTGTCCTATGTAATCAATTTTTCAACTGTAAATGTCCCCCACCCTTATCTGGCTTCATAATCCTGAACAGACAATCAAGACAGTCTTCACAAGGCATTTGTCTTGGATATATTAGAAGGAAAAGAGAATGGGGTCACCTTTCTGCTGATGACACAAAGAAGCATTGGTGGACATGGTGGAAAAGTATAGGGAAGGATTTGAAATGGCTAAACAAGTGTTGCAGAAATGCAGCATTTGAGGTTTAGTGGCAGCAAATGCAAAGTACTGCATGTAGGCCATAACAGCCCTGGTGCAAAGTATTAGGTGGAGGTGTGGAGTTTGTAGCAATACAGCAGGAAGAGATCTGGGATGAAGGTGAAACCTGAATACTCTGATCAGAAGCAAAGGAATAAGGAAGTCAAAGTAGTAAAAAGAAAGCTGGGATGAATGCATGGAGGAAAAGACTGCAGAAGCAAACAGGTAATGCTTCCAGCCTATACGGCCCTGGTCAGACCATACTTAAATTCTGTTTGTGTGTAGTTCTGAAAAAAGAGCCATCAGGCTGCAGGAAAGAGTCCAGTGAATAGTAACCAGAAATATCTGTGGGATGAGGGGAAGTGATATGATGAAAGACTAAAGAAACTAAAGCTCTTCTCACTGGACAGTAGCAGAGACAAGTGGGACATAATACTGGCACAAACATACATATCACTGAGATGTGAAGGGTTCATACAGAAAAGGAAGGAGAGCGAGAGGGATGGAGTGGCTGTGATGACAAGTAAATTAAATCTGCTGAAATATTTATATAGTATGCACATGTATACATATATATATATATATATATATAGGCTGCGGTGGTGCAGCAGTTAGCATTGCCGCCTCACAGCAAGAGGTTCTCCCGTTCGATTCTCGGCTGGAGCACCTTCTGTGTGGAGTCTGCATGTCCTCCCCATGGTCAAAGTGATGTTAAAGACATGCAGGTAGGTGCGTGCGTGAATGGGTGTGCCTTCTTTGAAGGTTGGGCGTCAGGCTGACAATCAGCACTGTAAAAATCCACTGCCAATCATGAGTGGACTGGAGTTCTGCTGCGGCGACCCCTAACTGTGAAAAGCCGAAAGACTTTATATATATATATATATATATATATATATATATATATATTATATATCTATCTATCTATATATATATATATATATATATATATATATATATATATATATATATATACACATACACACACAGAGAGAAAGAGAGAGAGAGAGAGAGAGAGAGAATGAGGTGTATTTGGGAGTAAGAGGGGTATTTGGAAGTACACTTAAACACTCTAATGTCGACACTGCAAATGTTGACATGTAAAAATAGGCATTTGCAACATTGACAGCTTAGTGTAAATGCTCCAAGCATAACCTCAGACCAGGCAAACAGTAAAACTCTGTTTTTGCACTGGGTCACACACCCCTGCAGCTCCACAGTCCTTGTTAATCATGCCCACCAACTCTGAGATCGCACTGTCCCCAGGGAAGGGGGAAGTTCCCCAACTCCAGGAATTGCCAGTGTCACTCACCTGACAACCATCTGTTTTGTTGACCAAAGCAACTGGTTGAATTCTTCAATTGTCAAACAGAGAAAAAGCCAGCACAGCTGATGAAAAATCAGCTTATCATATGTACGAGATTTTTGTCGGCACAAGATCTTAGTACAATGGGGATCAGAGAATTTACCCTTTTCCCACTATATTGCAATTTTAGATTTATTATATATTATTTGGTGGTATAGGGTGATGACTGACAAGTTGTATTCAATCACTTGCCTTTCAGTAAGTTAAATTTTTGATGGATTATTATACATTGTATATATATATATATATATATATATATATATATATATATATATATATATATATATATATATATATATATATATATATATATATATATATATATATATATATATATATACATACACACACACACACACGTGTGTGCAGTTATTGTCATTTTAAGTCTAATGTATAGTCTTGCCCTTTTAAAAATACACATATACTATATTTCACTACCTTACCAAACATGAGTCAGATGAGATCCATGAGTTGTTGAAAGAGATGAACAAATATTATGCACTGTTCCCTATTACCAACGAATACTAACCAATGCTGAACAGAGACATTCACAAACTGAAAAAGAGTGCCTTGAAGGTGTGTGATCATGTGAAAGATTCCCCCATGTACCTGTCAGGGCTCAAGAGTTTCCAGCCCCAGACTGACCACAAACCTTTAGTTCCACAAATCAGTTCTTATCTTCTGGACAAAGTGTCATTGAGGCAAAAGCTAAGTAGGTTCAGTACCAGAGCAGTATACATTCCTTGCAAATAACTAATTGCAGATTCATATATATTCCAAGGCCACTGAATCTTATGGCTATTCTTGCCTTGCCAGTACCCACTCTTAGGCAGCACCTCCGTTCTCCAGGAAGGCCATATCATTCAATCCTGGTGCAACTTTGTGGGCTCTCATTCAGTCATCTAGTTTCTGAAGACAGTACATTGTTTAACATGTAGGGGAATTTTATTCCAGAGGTTTAGGATGTGTTAGGTTATAAGTCTATACCTCCATCATGTTTGACTTATCTGTTGGTGAAGATGCATGCACCTGTTTCTAGTACTGGTGGAGGTATTGGACTTGAGTAAAAACATGTGGCCCAGGACAAACAGGTCTCTATTGCCATGGTAAGTGAGACAGAAATTCCCCTTCAAAAGTCTAAGTCACTGAATAAAGGGATAGAGCTTTTAGCCTCTCTTGGTAGCTTATGGATTTCAAGCCTATGATCATTTTATGATTTAGAAACCTTTGGGATATTTCCAATTCTGATATGTTTAGTGAGCTATATCCCAGAGGAGAATTGCATTCAATAACTTTATGATGAATGCTGAGTATTTATTATTTATTTATTTATTGCATTTGTTAGCCTGGAAAGTCCACTGGGCCAAGAATGAGCCCATTTTCAGTGGAGGCACGGTGAGAAAAGTTCTACAACAATTTCATAGAAAGATATGTTAACACACAGAAGTATGTCGAGCAGAGAGAAAACTCCACAATAATTAAGTATGTTGAGCAGAGGTAGTACATCCAAGAAAATTATAACAAAACAGTGAATTTGTTTACAATTTAGGTGAAGAATAGGATACAGTCAAATAACAGAAATGTAAACACATGAAGCTAAGTGTGTCAAGCAGTAGTAGTACATTCAGTGAACATCATAACAGCATTGAAATTTGCTTACAATCATGGTATAAATATAGAAGTGAAGATATCATGCATTCAGATTACACATAAGTTTGAGAGTATAGGCAGAATATTAGCAGAGAAGAGTTAATGTCAGGGTAAGAAATAGGAGAAGACAGAGAGGCTAATGGAGGGAAACATTAAGTGAAGTATCAACAAAAGGAGTAAGTGTGGAAGAGAGAGTGAGAGGGAATGCCAGTAATTAAATGGGTAAAAAAAGAGACCCCGTAGAGCGAGATCAGGTATAGGAGTTATTTGCTGGGGTACAGATGCATAGCCAGTTTGAGGTGAGATGTTGTCTGAGGGATTTTTTTTAAAGGAGGCAGGGCTGCTGATAGTCCTAAGTGAAGGAGGGAGATTAATCCATAGCTTAGAAACAGTAAAAGAAAACATTTGGCTGGTTGATAGCTTAGGTTTTTTGACAGTTAGCAACATTTTTTTTTCTGACCTGAGGTGTTGATTGGGATGGTACATGGTCAGTATGGAGGAGATGGAAGGGCAAGGGTGGTGACTGGTATGGTACATGGTCAATATGGAGGAGAGGGAAGGGCAAGGGTGGTGATTGGGATGGTACATGGTCAATATGGAGGATAGGGAAGGGCAAGGGTGTTGATTGGGATGGTACATGGTCAATATGGAGGATAGGGAAGGGCAAGTTGCTGGGCAGTAGATGGGCTCATGGGCAGTAGTTAGTTGTAGATGGTCAGATGGTGGGGGTATTCAAGCCAATTTAGTTGATACAGAGAGGAGCAGTGGTGGGAGGAATATTTAGCATTAGTAACAAATTTGGCAACTGTTATAGCAAGTCTTGTTTTGATTTCAAGGAGGACTGTAGATTAACGAGGATGGGAGTGGCATATAGAAGAGTTGGAAGCAGGAAAGATGAGGCAAGGACCTTTTAGCAGAGAGACTAAGAAAATAGTTGTGCCTATAAAGTTCTTCTAGCTTTTGATAGTTTTTTTTTTTTATGTTGTGGATGTGTAGGTCAAAAGTTAATTTGTCATCAATGATGACACTAATCAATTTGGTACTAGGGACAACTTCAATGATGATGCTATTGTGACAGCGAACACAGAAAAGTGATTTATCGATAGAGCTAGATTTTGTGGAGGTAAATATTACGAGTTTAGTTTTATTAGGGCTGAGGGTGAGATGGTTGTAAGACATCCAGGTTTCGGTAGAAGAAAATGCTTCTTGGGTAAGATGCTGTAATGCTGTGGCAGATTTAGATGAGCAGATAATAGTCGGGTCATCTGCATATTGGGTAACAGTACTGTGGGCAAGAGCGATGTGAAAGTTATTGACAAATATACTGAATAAGAGGGGACCCAATATTGAACCTTGGGGTACACCTGTATTTATATTGATGAAAGGGGAAGAAGAGTATTGCCATATAGTAGACCGCTGCCTATTGCTAAGATAGTTAGTAAACCAGTGTAAGGTAGGGGGAGATAGGCCAGTACAACATACTGATTACATCTTTAGACGTTTATGATATCCCTTTGAAAATTGGCTGGGTTAAGTTAAAGGATTCCCAGACAACTGTTGTTACATGATGGCCAAAACAGGGGGAGTTATCAACCCAAGTACCTAGGTTCATAAATACATTTTCATTTTATAGAAGTGTATTGTCTAGAGAGTATGGTGAAATGAGGGTTTGTCTGCCAAAAGTGATGAAACTGCAGTTTTTGGCATTTAGTTTGAGATGATTTTTAGTACACAACACTTTACTAGGAAGAGTTCCTTCTGGAGGGTTTCTGTGTCATAGCATGACTGAACAATAACCCCCATTTTCTAATCATCCACAAACGTTGCTAGCCAGAGGTATAGGCTCGCTGCTTGGAGATCTATGAAGTAAGTACCAAAAAGGAGAGGTCCTAGCACTGAGCCCTCAGGGGGCACCACTTGTTACTTTCATACTTTCTGATGAGACACCTACAACTTCCACTGTGCGAGTTCTGCCTTTCAGTTGTTTACTAAACATATTACCATATATGGGTCAATTTTTAAAGCATTTAGTTTTTGTATAGTGCCTACATGAGGAATGATGTCAAAGGCCTTAAACAGATCATAATCTCCAGCCTCTGTAACCCAGATGAAGAAACTGACCAAGTTAAATACAAACGATATACCCTTCACAAAACCACAGTGTTATGGGTCATGTCTACCACAATTTTTCACATCACAGTATATAAATTCAGTTATAATATATTCCATCGCTTTGCAGACGAGGCTTGTAAGGCTGATAGGTATGCAATTACTGAGTTGGTTATAAGGCCACCCTTATGGAGGGACATCACCACTGTTGCGTTCCGCTTATCAGGATATCAGGGAAACCCGTAGCTAAGCTTAAGTTAAACAGTTTGTGGAGTGTGTCTGAAAGATCATGTTTAATAGTATTAATTAAGCAACCGGTATATTATCAGGTCCCATGGAGGAAGTTGTTTAGTGAATGATCTTTACAAATAATTGTGGTGGTAAGGGATTCAGATATTTTGTAGCTGTGAATAGATGTCTTAGAATTGAAGCTGGCACTACATTTGTTCTCAAGTATGTTGGCAATTTATGTTGGGTCAGAAAAGGAGGTCCCATTATGAATGTACTCTAAGCATTGTGGGGTATTGTTTTTCATTTTTTTAACATAGCTAAAGAAGGATTTGTAATTAACTTTGCCTTCAGAGGCCATCCTAAGTTCATGGCCTCCTTTAATTGATTTGATAGTGTTCTTTTTTTGTAACTATTTTTATATTATTGATATTAATTGTTGCAGATGTGTTATACAGAAAACATGTACATGATCAACCATTACCTGCTACTTTAGAAGATATCACTGCCTATGTGCAGAGCATAATGAAGACCTGACCAGTGTCTTCCAAGAGGCTAGACAAGTTTTAGAAAGCTACCCAAAATGACCAAGGTTTGCACGCTGTTATTCAATATGTGCAAAATGAATTGCCAAATCATTGGACTTAAATTTGTTAGTTGATGCACAAGTATTATATAGTCAAAACATAATTATTAGAACATGATGGCTAATTGTTACATAAAGGTAGAATTGCAGTACCCTCATCTCAGCAAGCAGAAATGCTATGTCAAATACATGAGGGTCATCAGGGTCTTACCAAATGCTGCAAAAGTACAAAAGTGTCACTGTGGTGGCCAAATATCAACCAAGGCATTGAAACCTTGTGTCTAAGTGTCAAGCCTGTATTGTGCTCAAACCACCACAGAGAGAAGAGTCACTTATGCCAAAACCCTTACCTAAAGGTCCATGGCAAAAGATCAACCCTGTCTTATGCAAAAATAAAGGGAAACAACTACCTTATAGTGTTAGACTACTGTTCTCATAACACTGAAATACTTCATAACACAACCACAAGTAGCTAAAAATTTATAACCAAATTCTAGACAATCTTCACAAGGCATGGTCTTCCTAATGGAATGGCTATACAGAATATTACACAGTTTATCTTAAATGAGCTCCATCAGTTTTTTTTTTTTGTTGACCATGGTCTCACCCATACGTTCTCACTATCTGAAGTCAAATGTTGAGGTTGAGAGAGCAATACAACTAGCCAAGCAGATGCTAAACAAAGAGATCTTCACAGAGGTCTTATGGTAAAGTGAGATACTTCAAAAATGTCACTGCAGCAAACCCATGTTTAGAAGACAGATAACGAACTGACATGCCAACGTTATAGTCAAAACTTGACCAAAAAGCCAAAGGCTTGCTTAAAATATTTTATGACAGACATCATTCTACATATCCACTACCTATCCTACAAACAGGGCAAAATGTCCACTTAAACATAAGAGGGATAACATGTGGAGCACAGCAGGTATTGCAGTGCAGAAAACTAGAGAACCATGATCATGTATGGTGCGGACATGGTTACATAGAACAGGAAAGAGATGAAATATCCAATTGGTTGTCAATTTCATTGCAGCATGGCATAGAGGAAAGCAAACTAGTCTGAGATGAGAAAAAAAAAAAAACAGATATATACCCCCCAAAAAGAATGCACAGACAACAGCTCTATCTCAGCCGAACATCCGAGGCAACGGTGGAAGCTAGAGTCTGAATATTCACTGTAAGAGACTGCGCACTGAACAACCAAAGCAATTGAGTGCAACTGTTACCATTGTGGATCATCTAGTAAGTTTAAAAGTTCTAATGCATGTTATATTAGCCTCCCTTGAAGTGTTTCTTCTGCAGGCATGTACCCCATTCCTCGTTCCAGTATGAGCAGTATTCATGCAACTAGGAGTTGTCATCAGGTTTGTGTGCCTCACCAGCATACCTCTCAACTTTATATACTTTGTCTCATATTTATGGTCTATTTTTCATAAAATTGCATTTTTCTGGCAATGTTTTTCATAAAATTGCATTTTTCTGGCAAATGAGTGGCAAATCATTAAAGACTGAAGTTAGAAAATAATGATATATGTTTGAGTTTCAGACTTCATACCCTTCAGAAAATTCATGCTAATGCAAAACCTGTTATTCTATCAACCTTCTAAGTTTGCAAGAGCAATATTTAAACATTGTCCCTACTTTTGGGCCTTTGTTCCACTTTTATTTATGACTTTGTCCAAATTTCTTGCTCTAAGAGGTTGATAGGTATGCTCAGCAGTTCAGGCGATGTGAAAGTTTAGGGGACAGTCAAGGTACTATGTAAATTCTTGTTAATAATGCAGTTCATAATGATCCCAAATAATTGTATTTTCCCTATGTTTTAGCCACATGTTTTTGCAAGATCATTCCAAAATGCTGAATATATGATGCATCAGTTGTGCATCATCATACTGATCTGTTTAAAAAAAAAAAGAGAGATTTTTTCCTTACACCTGGAAATGTGACAATAAGTAAAATAAAACTATTAATGTATTTGGATATGTGTGTATAGCATTGCTATTGTAAGACTAGTCTATGGCATTACATTTTTAAAAATGTACAGATATGACAAGGCACTCTTACCTTGCTTGAGTCTGTTGGGTGTGAGATGCTAAATTGTTAATATTGTTCTGTTCAGTTAATATGTTCCTTTGAATAAATGTTATCGACTTGTGCAGATATATGAAGCATCCTAACATTTTTAAGACTGCAGATGAAAAATCACCAGGTGATCATAAGTAAGCATTTAGATAGGTGCATAGTAATCAGATTGCAGTTCTTTTTCTATGAGAAGGTTGTGGACCAACGGAAGGACTAATACGATGGGAGGTGGAGAAGGAATCCATATGTTTTCAAAAGGGCATGGGTAAATACAGAATGGTTGTAACTGTGGTATCACAGCAACATACAGTTTACTTTTTGCATTCATTAGTAATTTGTAGTTCTATTTTTGTCATCTATTGCTGTTTTTTAATCTTTTTTTTTCACTTAATCTACCTCAAAACCTTTCATACATTCAGAGTTTTCTCCTGTGCATTTGTCTTATTGTTTCCCACCTTACTACCTGCATTTGTATAGTGTGCAACTTATTCTTTTCAATAATTGTAACATTTTTCATTCCCCATTTGTATTACTTTTTCATTTTCCTACGTATATCAGTCTTAGAAACTTTTTTATTACTGGTATTGTCCAAAATAAATATTTTCAAACATTTATGTTGAATGTTCTTTTTGATATATATATTTAAATCTATATCTGTGTATGTATATGTATGGGAGATGTGAATTTGATCAAAATCATGTTTGGCTGACTTCTGTTTAGTCGACAATTTTTGGATGATTAAGCAGATGGTCAACAGATGTCCGAGATCACACAATTCTTGGGGTTGGGAGATATTCCTTTTCCCCAATATTGTGTAATCTTAGAGTTAATATATATATAATTAGTAGGGGGGTGTAGGGGAGAAGCCTCCCACATGTGGAGTGCTGGGAGGATGGCCCCTGCAAAAAAAAAATATTTATATTTTAGTTTTAATTTTGTTTTTGTGGTAAAAAATGAACAATGTAAGAGATGACACTAAACACCATGCCGACTTAAATCCCAGATCTTTACTGAACACAAACTTAGTGCGTTTGTCCTGTCTTTATAAAATACTTTATCAGAGCTAGTTTACAGGCAATTACATCACACTTTTAAAACCATTCTACCAATCACATCAGTTGCCCACTGAATAATCAATCAATTTATAACATCAATGTAAAACGTTTTAGAATCACTTAATACCTTGAATCCAACATTTCATACATAATTTATAAATTACTTATTCATTTACTTAGAAAACTTATTTTATAATAATAATCTACTACTCAAATAATAAATCAATTTTTTAGCCCTATTTTTTAAAATACTAGGCTCTGTGCAAGGATTTAAATGCATTTGCCATATAACTTCTCTTATTTCCAATGCATTATCAAAGTCTCCCCCTCTTTCATCTACTACTGTCTTAGCAATAACAAAAAATGTAAATCTCTTAAACTTCTTACATTTTTAGGGTATTTCTGCAAAACATTTAAGTGCTTTTATCTATTTAATAACTAAGACTTCTTTAAACATACAAAAAAAGAGAGAGAGAAAGAGAAAACACAATTTGTTATTTATATCACAAAAATTGCAACCAACTATATTTCAAGATCAAGTAACATGACCCAAACTAGCTTACAAATACATACAATAAATTGTGAAATTCATTAAAACATAAAAATAAACATGAAAGCTACTTTAACTACAAACTGCATATTACTTTTCTTTTCTATTTCACATTTAATATTTAGATGGCCATTTAATCCAGGGGTCCTGCCAGCATCCAAGAAAATTTGCCAGTACAGTTCCTTGCATTCTAAAATGGTGTTAACATAGCCATTTGTCTGATCTCAGCTAATTTTCTAGCTAGACAGATATGTTAGGCATTTATATTACATGATGATTGCTATCTTTAAAGAAATATTTTTCATGTAACTATATGAATTTAGACGATAATTCACAGTATATTTCATATACAGTTAATAAATGAAAGGACAGACTATGATATAATAATCACCTTATGGATACTGTTGTTAGTCTTGCTTTTAGGTTTCACAGTGAAATAGCACTTTTCTGTTTTCATTAATATGGGACATGTTTAAGAACTCCTTGAAGCATAACATATTCTGTCATCATAAGGGACACATTAATTAGGATGTCATCAAATCCAAAAGTCTAGATCCCGGTATTTTGTTGATTTGCTAAAAATGCCTAGTCTAACTGAATATTACAAGGCATTGCAATCTTGGAGTTAGTATTCTTAGGCAGAGGGAAATATGGGGGAGAGGCCCCAGTAGAAAGGTTTATGGGGATTGCATCCTTTAGAAAGGTACATTTGTGAAATATATAATTTCAGGGAGTAGATAAAATATTTGGCTTTGAGACTGCATATTAGCTGTGCTGTTTTCATGATGAATGTTAATTATAGAATGCACATAACCTTTAATTTTTTTTAAATATCATCTGTATTTAAATTCTTGTAACCCTAAAATTAAGATAGCATTGTAATAAAAACATATTTACAAAAACATAAGAAGAGAACAGAAATAATTAACTTATTAATCTTATTACATTCCAGATAATTGTAAAACAAAGTATGACATTAAAGTACTACAAATGTGTCCTGTGATGCTCTCCTATTTTATAATATGTAAGTATGAATAACTTTTAAACAGAGACAAATGAGTACAGCAGTTACAAAACTTTGAATGTGTAGAAAACACATTTGTATTTGTGAATACACATTTTAAATAAGGAAATAAGTAGAAAAAAAACATTTGTTTGCATTTTGGGAACAAAAGCATTGTGTTTATAAATACCTCCATGCTGACAAGAAAGTGTAAAACGGCTGGCTGAAACTACTAATTTCCCTAGCATATTTGACTGTAAGCTCAATTAAGTTCCTTGTGGTTCATAATGTTAGTCAAGTTCAAAGGCAACTGCAGCATACTACATGAATGAGGAACTTTTTCTGTTGAGTATTTCACAGCCCATACATGTTTTCTTTCTGTTTTTGCCTCTGTCTACACACATGCACGCACGCCACAAGCACACACACACACACACACACACACACACACACACACACACACACACACACACACACACGTACATATTTTATATATATATATATATATATATATATATATATATATATATATATGGATCTACCTGAGTAGATCGAAACATCAGAACAGCGACAAATCACCAGAAGATCGACAAGGCAGAAGACCGACGGAGTATCGACAAGGCAGAAGACTGACGGAGGAAGACACCGATGCTGAGAACACTGAGATGGGGAAAGGATGTGTAAGTATGCGGTAGTGACGGCCGTTAAGGTGCGAGTAAGGTAAGTGTGCGATGTTGGCGGTCTGTAGGGGTAGGGGTGGGATAAGTGAGTTAGGGTTAGGGCGCGGGTTAGGTAAGGGTGCGAGTAAGGTAAGTGTACGATGTTGGCGGTCTGCAGGGGTAGGGGTGGGATAAGTGAGTTAGGGTTAGGGCGCGGGTTAGGTAAGGGTGCAGTAGTGATATATTTTGGGTTAGGCGCGGGTTAAGTGAGTTAGGGTTAGGGCGCGGGTTAGGTGAGTGTGCGATAGTGACGGACCTTAGGGTTAGGGTTTTGGTTAGGGTTGTAGATAGTTGTGTATGTAAGGGTTAGTGTTGGTTTGTAAGGATTTTGGTGTGCTTGTGTTGTGTGTGTGGGTTTTGGATAGGGGATTTGTTTTGTTTGTTGTTGTGATGTGTTGAGTGTATGTGGTGTCGTGTTTGTGAACTGTCGATTATGTGGTGTCGGTGAAGTGCATGTCGGTGTTATGAAGTTTCGATCTAGTCAGGTAGATCCGTATATATATATATATATATATATATATATATATATATATATATATATATATAAACTCTCTCTCTCTCTCTCTATATATATATATATATATATATATATATATATATATATGTATATATATATATAAATATATATTTATATATATATATATATAAAATCTAATATATATATATATATATATATATATATATATATATATATATATTTAAATACACACACACAGACACACACACACACATGTGTATGAGCGCACATAGATATATCATCTTGCATTTCAAAATAAATTATTTTGTCAAGTTTTGGGGCTGTGTGTGCTGTTTTATAGAATGCACTTTTGGGGTCAACTATTTGTTTAACTGCATTTAACAGAAGAGGAGAGCCATTCAGGACTAAAAGTAATTGAAAACACACAAAATAAGACAAAAAGGCTTAGAATGCCAAAATACCAAAGAACTTAATTTATTACTTTAATACAGTAAGCACGTTTGTGTATTGAAGTCTATGTGATTTTAAAGAAAAAAGTGCTTATTGAACTGAAGTAATACATTTTCTTTTGTATTTTGGCATTCTGCACTTCTTTGTTATTTTTTAGTTTATTTAACTGTATTTGTTTCATTGAGTTTTTGTTTTCTTCTGTTACTTGTTTAATTTCTTTGTGATTGTGGAGTTACTATATAAGTAAGGTGGGGGACAGTAAATATTTGTTTTGTGAGTCAGCAGTTGCACTGTCCAAGATCATATGTAGATCTTGGATGGCTGAGAAAGAACAGTATGACAGTGAAAATGTTTTAGAGACCTGAACATGTTTTGCTTTGACAGTGGTTCTTGCAGGAAAAGTGAATAAAAGAAACAGACAGTTTAAGCTAATTTTTATTTATAATCACTTTGGTGACCAGCTTAGACTTACCAGACCAATGGCCACTTTTTAAGGGAGAGCCAAGGTGGTACTGATACTAACTACGGGAAATTTGGCTAGGGCACAAGGGAGTTTCCCTTCTCTTTTCAATAAGTGCCATGGGATCTGTTACATCCACCTGGGTTACCACCAACTTAGATAGATGGGGCCTCAGTTTAATATCTCATCCAAACGACATCATACTCAGGAGTGCAGCACCCCCTTATTCTGCTCTACTGTGTCAGTACTGGAAAGGTAACCCCACTACCTGGTGTGTGATTAAACCCACTATACCAAAACAAGTGTTCTACCTTTTGAAATACTGAGTCTTACAGATTAACAGAGCAGTACATGCTATTCACTTGCAGAGTTATTTTGAGTTGATTTACTTCATGTGCATAAGATGTTAGATAACTTTCAGAAAGCTCAGGTAACAGATGCAATGCAAGTATTCTGGATTGTGATTGGAAGTTATACCTGAAAAAGAAGTACCTGAAGTCGGTAGGTAAAATGTAAGTGCTGTATGTTAAATAACGAACCAGAATAAACAGGCATAGGGTCATGAGAAGTAGTCAGAATTTTTTCTTTCAGGTAAGGTGTTTTTGGTTGTTAACACACACACACACACACACACACACACACACACACACACACACACACACACACACACACACACACACCTAAGTGGTGTACATGACTATGCTAGGCTAGTTTAGAGCATCTGTAGCACATCAATGACACTGTTTTAAGGTTTCCCAGCCAAACTCAACACTTCATCACAACAGTGTAAAAATAAAGAAAAGCAGATCACACGGTATGTTGATAGTTAAAGACCACTTCAATAACACTCTGCATATTTTTTAATCTGCTGGATAGGCTGCAATTCCTACTTTAGTAACAATTTGTTCTTTTTTCTTTCATTCAGAAAAAAACATTATGTTATGGTTAGTCAGTGGAATAAAGCCCTAACTGTGGCCCAGATGAATCATGTTCAATGAATGTATTCAGTATCTGTGGCACTGGCAAGGTGGGATGGGTGAACCCATCTCAGGATGACGGGCATTTGCTGATAACATTACCAAAGTGGAGGCATGGTCCAATGAGAGTAGTAGCTCTTTGATGAAGTTGGTGAATTTAAGGGTGGGGTGGGGTGGGTAAGTGGGTAGGGCATAATAAAAAAAAATCCCATCAAAAATGGAATTTGGATGCCAAGACCCCTAGGACACCCTTATGCTGGATCAGCCCTGGCAGGATACAAAGAATATCCAGGAGAGTTCTAATAGCTGGTAGACCCAGAGTGGACATGGGACAGTGGGTAGCAATGCCAATAGGATGATGATGGGGGTGACCTAAAAAATAAAAAAAATGATATTATGATTAATCCATGACCTCTTGAATTCTGACATTGCTTTAACAGTACCACATCTTCAGGAGAGTTTAATCATCTGCCATCTTTTCCTTTAAACTGATACTTCCCTATACCTATCTCCAATCATTTGGCACACTTTTCTTTAAACAGATATTTTTTGATATGCCTCCAGTCATCTGGCTTGCTATCCTTTTATCAGATCCTTACTGATATAGCGCCAATAATCTGGCACTCTTTCCATTAAAAATTTACTTTCTGATATCTACCCCAATGATCCTGCACCCTTTCCTTTAAACTAATCATTTCTGATATTCTACCTCCAAAGATCTGAAATCCTTTTCGTTAAACAGATATTTTCTGATACCCATTTTCATCTTTGCAGTTTAAGAAATCTGGACAAAGACCCACAATTAAATATGGATTTTTCTTATTGTTCTTATAAATATGGAAAACTGCTTGGATAACAACTTTGCATTAGCTTGCATTTTCGGAAGGATATGAAGTCTGAAACTGAAATGTCTGTAATTATTGGCAAACTGCAGTCCTCAATGGTTTGCCAGAAAACTATACATGTTATGTGGGAAAAGAACAAAAATACAAGGAACAAATCTGTATATTATGCAAAAATCTGGACAGCTGAGAGGTATGCCTCCAAGTATCTGGCATGTTTTCCTTTAGACTGATACTTTCTCTTATCCATCCCAATGAAATGTTATGCTTTTCTTTGAATAGATGGTTTCTGATTCCTCCCTTGACATTTCTATTTTAAGTTGTTGAAGTGTGACCTCGTAATTATATATATGTCTTATTCTCATTTGTTTGTTTCATTTTCATGGGTATACCCATTTGGCTGTGTATATGCTCTAGAACTACTTAAACGTTTTTACTACGTCCTTCTTGAAATCTTGTATTCAGCAGTGTACATATTAAGCTGTGCACTGTCTATATTAAGCATTAGGATTTATTTATTTTATGTTTTTCTATGAAAAAACAGGTACTGCCTGTCCTGCTATCATTTATATCACTTCCTTCAGTTGTACTAGTGAAAATAAGATCACCTTAACAGATCCTCATTCATGTCCTGCTAATTGTTACCTAGACTTGGACAGACAGATAAGCTTCATCAGACAACATACCATGCAACACCATTGGAAATGCCTTCTACACCCCTTTATCCTAAGTTGGTGGTGCAAATTGTTGAGAAGAAATTGTGAGTAGCAAGACCATTAGGGCAGAGACAACTGTAGCAATATTTTGGAAGAGCAGATGATTGCTACAGAGTTTCATGCAACACATGCACATATTGAGCTAGGATTTTACAAAGTGTATGCACAGTGTGTGTGTGTGTGTGTGTGTGTGTGTGTGTGTGTGTGTGTGTGTGTGTGTGTGTGTGTGTGTGTGTGTGAGTCTTGGTAGGAGTGAGTACTTGTAGGAATGACAAGAGAGAAAGATTTTGCAAGCAATAACAAACAGTAGTACGGTACCATTTCTTTATGTTTACTACTGTGAAAACCAATGTTACCTAATCTACTAAAAATATTTTTGCAAACAATTTATCTGCTGTGTGGGAGCACATTCATTCTATAAGACAATGTATGTTTAAGTTTTCGGCATTATATTTTATACTTCCCATAACATTCTGCACTTGTTAGCAATGCATATCACTGATTCTCATTTGGCTCTGTTGTATAAATGGTAAGACTGCCAAGTTTGGATATAAGATTACAGAGACAGATATACAAGGGTGGTGTGAGGCAAAAGGTCTTTTAACATGTTCAAAATAATACCCTTTAAAGCTTCAAACTGCAGAAATATGAGCTAGGCCACAGAGAGTGAATAATACCTTCTGCATTCTCTTTCCTCGTGGAATGATCTATACAAAATCAACGCCAGTAAGCCACATAATATGCTGGCTGAATAGTATTGAGAATATACATCACAGTACAGCATATTTCTCAGGATGTTTTGGAAAGCACACAGTACAAGCACCACCCTCAACATCTTAGAGAAAGAAATCTGGATAAAGCCATAAATAATTGGGGGGGGGGGGGTCAAAGTTCCAAAAATAAGGATGAGTTTTAAATATTGCTCTTACAAACTTAGAAAGTTGATAGAATAACAAGTTTTGTTTTAGTGTGAATTTTCTGAAGGTATGAAGTCTAAAACTCAAATGTCAGTCATTATTTTCTGACTTCAATGTTCAACGATTTGACAGAAAACCACAATTTTATGAAAAACAGACCAAAAATATTTGGCAAAAATCGGGACATTCTGCAAAAATCTGCACATTTGAGAGGTATAAATACAAGATGTTGCAGTCTGCAGATAGAAGTGAACAAATGTCTAATATTATTTGAGGTCTACATTAGGTACATTACAAGGAAAGTCAAAGCTAGTAACTTAAATTACATTTTATTATAAAAGTGTCAAGCTGCCAGCTCTTTGGCACAGAGTTGTGTCCTAGGAAATCTAGAATCAATTTGAATTCCTGTTCCTGAGAAGCAGGCTTAGGGGAATAGGAAGGAGCAGAGTTTTTCTCCAGTTTGCCTATTCTAGTTGAAATGAATGGGATTTCTGATGACGAAAACAGCTTACAGTAGCATGCAAGTGCTTTAGCCCAACCACAAGCATGGGTAATGTAACGGCCAGCTATTTGTGGACAAAGATAAACACATCATTGTTCAAGGTGTATGTGAAGGGACCATTGTCGCCATAACCAGAAAATCCCAGCAGCCTATGCTTGATTGTTTTAGCAGCTTAACTCTCACCCCCCACAAACAGCTAACAATGTGGCTTTGAACAATCAGTAAGAGAAATGAGTGATTACATTTAGCAAGCAGCTTGACAGTTAGGGTGGGGAGGGAAAAAAACAAATAAAAACACAATACCTGTAGGCATGCACACTGAAAAAAAACAAGGCTGTAGCTTTGATCTTACTTGTGTAGAACGCTGCCAACATTTCAGAAAATAATCTCTACTCATGTCCATCTTAAGATGGAGACTCATACATAGTAATACCTACACCAGCATGCCCACCAGTAGTGAAAGGAATTTAAACTGAATGGCACTAAAATGTATTCATTTGTACAAATTATGTACAAATTATGTGGAAGTTTCATGCTTCACTCTAAAGTGAGTCCTTTAGACAATACACCACAGTATATCACAGAGGCAGAATATTAATTTTGACTTGAATACAAAGGAAAGCCCAAACACAAGATTTCTGATATCAGTAACTTTGAAAATAGTGCGAGATTTAACTCTAAAATGTTACTTGGTGTCTGCATTTGTTAGTATCCCGGAACTGTCTTTGTTACAAAGACCTGTAAATAATTCACAGGAAGATCATGAGGGATTTGTCAGCAATGGTAATTACAGTTCTCATATCTTTTGAGCTACATCTCACACTCCTTAATGATGTGTGGGATGTTTTCTTTCATTATTGTCTTTTAATAGCAAATGCACACATCTATTCAAAACGTATTTATCTTCCATTCACAATCATATGAATACAATGACCTTATCATACATCATAGACTTTTAAACTTTACAAATACCCTTAGGTGACATCCATCATACTTCCCAAATGACTGTATACATATCTTCCCCCTACAATTTGCCAGTTTTACATTAGACCTATCACCTTCAGCATGTCTTATCTATTTACTCCACAATCCCTGTGTGGCAAAGAAGAAACTTGAATAAAGAATGGAAGACTGAGTTTTTTACCTCCCTGTCTTGCCAACTCCATCACCATGTACCACTTTTATATTTTTTGACAATGGTTTACTTTCTTCAAGCCTACCCCTCAATTAACACCCCCAAAAATGTGTATCTATTCCAGCACCACTGTCTCCCTCATACCCTTGCATCCATTTCCCATTCTCTCTCTTTCCTAATCTCCTACCTATTCACCATGGTATTCATTCCCCTAAATGTCCTTCTGCATAAACATATGCTGTTCAGCTAATTTCTGCACCTTTGTTCAACACATTTCTTTATCTCTCCCTCTCTCCAGTTCCTTCCTACATTTTTCATTCGTCTCCTTGTTACAAGCTACATTTCCATTCTCTCCTTTCTCTCCCATCCACACATCATCTCCTGTATCCCTGTACCCCAAGCAGGCCAAACTCTAAGCTAACCTCCAGCTCCTTCCCACATATCCATGCCCATACTCTTCCCAACCTAACATCCTCTTAACTTCAGGACAGTACCACCAGATTTGTAAGTTATCAGCTCTTGTCTCTGCACACCTACAACACCTATCATCCCTCCCATCCCTCTAAATATGTCTACAGGGGAGTCCTGTACCTGTTATGTGATATTCTCCCATGCACATCTCCTACAGGACTACACTGACATACCTTGTAGCCATTTCCCATATTCTCTTCAAGATATCATTCTTATACCAAACTTAACTTTCCCTTCCCCAATACCCCCTCATTTTGTCAATATCATTACCCCTGCCATTACCATCTTAGCTCACCTCAAGTTCCTATAAAAATTTCCAAACCTACTCCCTTTGATTATGATCCAATCTATACCTTCTGTCTCTCTTTCTCTTCTATCATATACTCTCCTTCCCCTCTCTCTCTTCTACTGAAATATTCCTTTACTTTCCCCAGAATATTCCTCTATATTTCAACTACACATCTGCTTCCAGCCCAGACTTAACCTTTGCATCCTCCCACACAAGAAACATCTATTTCCTTTACCTTTTTTCTTGATTCTATATCCTGCGCTCATTGCATTCCATTTTCTTTACATTTATATAACAGCCCTGGTATCCCCACCCCACTAGTGACTAATTTATTTAACCACAACATTTCCTCCTCTGTGTCATCCATGACCCTTCCTGTATGCATTTTAATAACTTGATCCATAATTTTTTTCATATAATGAAATTCCCTGTTTACCTAACTCTTATATTTCCTACTTTAAATCCACATTTTCATATCCCCTTATCTGTTGCACTACATCTGGCAAATCCAACTTCTATCAATCTGCCATCTTATAATTTGCCCTCATCCTCTCAATATCAAACCTATGTGCCTGTCCCTCCATACAAACCTATTGCATTTTCTCTGCATTTCTTCTACCCTTTTGTCATGTGGGTTTACTCCTATATTTCTAGCTAGGGGTATCTCATATGGCAGTATACAAACATCATTAATTCTACTCTGCTCTTTAGAATAAGAAATCTTTGTAACCGTCTCTCCAGCAAACTTCACACTCTTTTACTTTCACCATTCCAGTTGTATGTCTAGTCTTTTCCACAGTCTGATATACCAATAGTCCTAAGTGCTTCTTCCACCTCTTCATTCATTACAACCCCACAGCTATCACCACTGACTTCTTTGAATGAAATCATAATTCACTTTCTCCTTTAAACTTCACAAAAATATCCAAAAGTCTTGGTAACTGCTCCTCTGCACCATCCAACAAAATTATACAATCAGTGAAAACGCGATTCCTCTTTCTCCCTTCACTTGCCCTTAACATTTAATGTAATCTCTCCGCTATCCCTTGTATTGCAAATTTGTAAAGATGTTAATGAACAACATTGATTGTCCCCGATTTCATATTTATTCCATATTTAATTCCCCTGATTTTCCCTATTCAGTCACTGTTTAACAGTTTACACTAGTTCATGGCCATGGGAGAGCAGGATCCCAATACTCAAAGGGTGAAAGGCAGAGAAACTAATCCTAGATGGGCTGTCAGTCCATTGCAACATGCACACACAACAGGCACATGAATAGTTAATTTGGAGGATCACCAATTTACTTAATGCATATCTTTTTGATGTGGGAGAAAATTGGAAAATGCAGTGAAAATCCACATGAACACAGGAAGTACATGCAGACACCACAGAGAAAGCACCCCAACTTTGAATTAAAGAGGTGATCCAAGCACAGCAGCGCTAACCACTGTACCACCCTCAAATGGTGACTCATTGAGCGTATCTTTCTGCAACATCGGGTAGACTCAGAGATAGGTATAATTAATACCTGGCCTGAGGAGCAAATTCACTGCTTGGGGCTTGTGATGTGGCTTTGCATCCTCAGAAAAAAAATGTAAAGAACGTTTGTTTTCCATACACTATTTCATTAGTAAATCTTAACTTATCAGTGTTTGCTTAATCATCTAACAGTGAGATGACATATATTCATTTTATTGTGTCATTCATTAGGGGATTACATTAAATAAGCTCATAGGCTCAAAGAAAATTACTATGCTAACAGCTTAAGAGTCCTTACAAGCCTAGCCAATACAACCTGATTTTATCCAATGTAAGGCTCCTAGGGCCAAGAAAATGGCATGAGTTTTATACCTATGCTTTGAGTATCTTACAGATTGCCCTGTCAATAAAGGACATAGGTGCTACCCCAGGTGTGAATTTGCAATTCCCCATCCATTGATCCAAACAGCTCTGTTTAACATCAATAGGAAGCCTGTTCCAATGAAGGTGCAATCTTGGAGACATATATCTGTGACTCCAACAGGTTTTGTTTGACTTGCTGACTATGTTTAGATCCCTAGATCTGGTTACACTCATGCTGTTTGACTTATGGATGTGTAGCAGCTCCATCTAGGATGGATTTGTGAATGCCTTGTAGGTCAGGCATAGGTCACTATTAATAGTCAGTATGAGACAAAGTAAAGGGATAGGGATTTTAGTCTATCCACATAGAACATGCTGTTTGCACCCTATATTTTCTTTGTGAGGAACTTCTGAGGTCACTTCAGATGTTGTAAATACCTAATCAAGTACATGCCAATTTGTGCATTGTACTTATTACTAGTCTAATGAGGGACGAGTACAGTGGGATAATAATTTCCTTGGATCTGGATGACATACCTTTACTTATATGTTGTGCCACATATTAGGACTTCCTCACCAGTGTGGACACATGGAACTCAAAGCTCAGGCTATTGTCTATATGTGTACCTAAAGCTCTCACCGCTGCATCTACTCTTAGGGGTGTCCTATTGAATTTTCAGGGCTATTTGACTCCCAAAAGGGTATGTTAATGCATGTTTTTTGCATTTAATTTTAGGCCATTGTTCTGCCACCAATCATTTGTCTGATTCAGACTCTCCTAAAGGATATCTACATTGTTGGAAGATTTAATGATTGCCCCCAGCTTGCCGTCATCAGCAAACTTTGTCATCTGGAGGCCTTCCACATTAGCCTTGACTTCACAGATGTATATTCCAAGCAGAAGTGGTCCCAGCAGTGAGCCCTGTGGCAGACCACTAGGAACTGACCACTTGCTGGATCTGGGTACACTCCCAGTTTAACCACTTGTGTCCCATCTATGAACCAATTGACTATCCATCTGGTGACAGGGATTTATGCCCAGTTTTATGAGTTGATTTATAATACTCTAGTGGAAAATTGTGTCAAATGCCTTGTCCAGGTCAAGGTAGGTATTGGCTTTAGTGACTTTCTTAAAAAAAATCTTCAAATGTGACAATATGAGCAAGTAGCTGCACCATAAGCCCAACACATGAAACAAAATGCTCACAAAGAGTATGTTACTCCAGTCTCTTTATTGTTAAGCACTTTCTTCCCTAGTATACACCTCAGGGACTTCCTCAGAACAAGCAACAATAGAAATTACATTGCTCCAAGTCAACACCCTTTATACGTTCATAGGTAGGTACTAGGCTATCGGCCCAAGGGTCTATGCAAGCCTAGCCAGCAAGGTTACATAGTTTATGCCACCCAAGGAAGTTATTTTCCTGTGCCACTGTGCAGCAGAGACACAAAAGCGATCCCCGGGGTGTATTTTCTATTTCCCATCCACTCATCAAGATTTTTCTTGAAGCGTGCTAATGAAGAACTTTGCTTGACATAGATGGGTAGCTTGTTCCAGAGTATAGGAAGTCTCTGGGACAGGAATCTATCCCTCCAGCATGTTATATGCAATGAAACAATCAATTAATCAATTATTCTTCCACAATTTTAAAGACATAGACACTAAAACACTAAAAACCTTTGTACTTTAAATATACACACAAAAAACTTTAGAAAATGTTACATTTTACATTATTAAAAATAATATATTACACAAAATACAATAAAAATGTAGTTTTAGTGATGAAACAAATGCTTTACTTCAGTGTATCATGACTTCAGAGTGAGCAAATATGGAAGGCAGGGGTATGAGTTGGGGGGGAAGTAGGGAACACAAATAAGTATGTGCAAGCCATGTTTGATTTACTGAATGATTCGTCTTTTATGAAAAGGTTGCATACAGTGACTTGATGAAGGTATGCAGGTCTATTGATAGCTGTTCGCTTGATGTATTAAATAATGGAAGAATTACTCAGGAAATCTGTTTTGCCAGAGATGGTTTGGATCTGTCTCCTCTAGGCTTTCGGATACTGGAAAAGGCATTAGCTACCCCCAGTGTGCCCTTTTAGGCAGTGTCAAAATAACCAACTTCTAAATGTAACAAAATCTTCTCTTGATAAGCTCAAGGTATTGCTGCTCAATGCTAAGATTCTAAACAAGAAATTGCACTCCCTGGAAGCACTCCTTACCTTGGCAGATGCTGACATCTGTGCAGTCACTGAGACATGGTTCAAAGCTGTGGAAAATACCCTGGCCATGCAAGGTTACAACTTCTTTCATATGTTTAGACCACAAACTGAGCAAGAAATAAATAAAGGAGGGATGTGTATCCATCTTCATAAAGGATAAATACACCATGAGACTGGTCAAACATTGTGACTCTCTTGAGCTACTCCATGTCCAATTAAGCATAGGCAAACTCCTCTAACACATCTTCAATAGCTATAGGTTCCCCACCATGAATCAGAAAAAGCACACCATGTCCCTGGACTTATTGGAGTCACTTCCCATGCAGCCCAACACCTTACTCATGGGTGATGTTAACTATCTGACCATTGACCGGGGAACATACATGAGCACTAATATACAGGCGCAGAGGTTCTTGGGCCATGTAATTGCAAATGCTCTGGAACAGCTGGTCAGCACTCTCATGAGGGGCTCAAATATCATGAACATAGAACTTACTAAAGTGGGGGAGGACTGCACACCCCCTTAGTAATGTTCTCATTGGTAAGATCATACCATAAATCATTCTTTAAATAAACGAAGGCCAGATAACCAATCAAGCTCCAAAATGCTAAAGAACTTTTCTAAGACAAATTACCTCCTACTAAGCAATGGCATAAGAAATTTCAAAGCTCCCCTGAACCCAGAAAACATAGACTCCTATGCAGGGGTGTACACCAACTCCCTGTTTAGCCACTTATGCAGTTGTATAGAATTGGCTTACCAGACCAGGTTAAAACCAGGTCATGCCAGAAAAACAAGCCATCCTGGTGGACCACTGGTCTAAACAGGCTATACAGCAAAGGAAAGAAACTAATGTCCAAAACTAAGCAAGAACAGGCTCAGCAGAAGAAGAAATCCCTCAGTAGTCTAAATAAATCAGATATCTATTCAAGTCCTCCAAAGCAAAATATGAAGCAAAAATAGCCCCACAAGGCATGTTTTAACTACATCCAGAATCTTAAGGGAATACCCAGCCATGCACAGAGCTGGTTGTTGATGATGCCACCCATTTTCAAATGGAGGAAACAGTCAACCTGCTATCTAACAGATTTTGATCAAATTTCACCCCTTGTACATCAATGGGCCCAGACAACATCCCAGGTTGCCTTTAAAAACTTAAAACATGATCTAGCAGACTCACTTGGATCTTTATTTTACCACAGCCACTGAACAGGCTATATTCCGACAGAATGAAGGACAGCAACAGCCATACCTCTGCGTAAAGGGGGACCATCATCCAACCCAGGGAATTATAGACCCATAAGTCTGACTAGGCTCATCTGCAATGCCATGGAAAGTGTGATAATGGGAGGTATTGCCAGCTATGGCAGGAGAAGTAGGGCAGTGAATGTGTAACATATGCCAGCATAGCTAGCTGGAGTTTTGTAAAGAATTATATGTCATTTGTATATCAGACTGATTTGTACAGATGCTTGCATTGAAAATGCATTTAGAAGTTTTAAAATGGTTTCATAGCTTCCAGATTCTATAACACATCTCAGCAAAGGTCTATCTCTGTGTATGGTAACACATATGTGCTAAATTCTGGTTCAGTTTTGGAACCAGAAGTCAGATGACCAGATATGTGTGATATCACTCTTTAATCCAGCACTGAAATGATGTTTTAATACTAGATGAGACAGAAGTCTCAGAGCAGTCTGATTTTGAAATCTGACCAAGAAGGAAGACCACTCACCCACTTCATCCTGCCTTGATTTAGTAAGTAATCAGAAAATAGTCATTCTTTAGATCAGTCAAGAAAATACAGTGAGATTAGTTAAGTACTGTTTTTTCCCATATTTCTGTGAATCTATCCCTCTGTATTATTTTTAATATTTCCTGTGATTGCAACTCTGGTGTTTATTGTAAATAGATATTTAGCATTTTCATGTTCTTTTATTAGTAAATATATTTAACATTTGCATTGTGGCTAGCCTTTTAGAGAATATTGTAACCTTTGAGAGTATTTATATTTATTGGGTGACACTGCGGCCACTCCTGAAAGCCTTACTGCATTGGTCAAACACTACCATTTGTTTTAGTATTAATTTTATAATTGGGTACCCTTGAAAGACCTTTAGAATAGCTGCCTGGTAGCAGTATAACTACATTATAGATTGGGCAAAGGTAGCAGAGCTAGTAAATCTGTGCCGGTCTTTCTCAGGTGTTCAGGTTTGTGTGTGTGTGTGTGTGTGTGTGTGTGCGTGTGTGTGTGTGTGTGTGTGTGTGTGTGTGTGTGTGTGTGTGTGTGTGTGTGTGTGTGTGTGTCTGTATCTGTGTCTGCGTGCATGTATGCGAAAATTAAATCTCAAAGAGTGTGTGTCAGCTACTTGGAGCAGGAACACAGAGCACTGGTTTCACAGAGAGGGTGATGGAAGACTTGGTTTGTAACACTCAGCTGAAGAATCAACTCTACAGCTGTATCAGTGGGGAGTATTATTTGAGGCCTGGAGATAGAGAGGGAAAACCAGCCCCAAGACCGAGTGTGATCTGTGTGTGCTGCATCTGGAAATATCGTGCATCTATTTTTGTTTCAAGTGAATGTCCCTCACTGATTGAAACTTCTTGATCACTAGCCCAGAAAAGGGGAGTCACAGAAATAATCATCATAGACCTTATTAACAAGGACAGAAGTAATCCATGGACTCTGGACCCAACCCAGGTGAGAGCATGTTGGCCTGAGAAATATCATCAATTACTGCTGTTATTGAAACTGCTGCAAGTAAGGAAAAAGAACAAAATAATAAACTCAGGACTCTAAAGTGCTTTCTCCTAACTACCAATAAGTAGGTGAGGCTTCATCAGATCAGTATAGAGCAGTACAATAGCACTAAGTGCATTCATACATTTAACGTCACTACATATTATATATATATATACATGGCAGACTTGATTATAAGACCAAAAAAACAAACAAAACAAAAAAAAAGTCTACATTTACCCTATTGCAGCTTGGATGAACAGCCTTGGCATACAGTTATGATCCCAGCTTGAATTAATTGACAATGATCTCTGTGTTAAAGCAGATACATACTGCAAGTCATATAAACTCGATTTAGATCTGACAAATCTCTTTTAAGGGTGAAAGCACCCAACTATTTGTTTTTCAGTAAAGAAGTTCTGATTTCTAAACAAGTTCTAATTGCTTGATTACTCTGAAGCTTCACTTGAGCTTGTATACAATGCATGGTTCTTTTTTCCTGATTTTTTAGGATTCCCAGTCAGCAGCTTTGTTGCTCAAAAGTGCCAGTGTTCCCTGTGGTCTATTGTTTTCCTTATGGGAGAGAGACATATTTCTCTAAGGCTGGAAAACTATCGTCCCTCAAGACTAGGACCTGTGCTTTTTATCTATCTATTTATTATTTTATTTATTTTACACTTGTTTACTGGGGAAGTCCGACTGGGTTGTTGGCCCATTTTCAGCAGAGAGCTAGGGATAAAAGCTCTATAGCATACTTGAGAAATATAAAATTTAAAACAATTATAACAAATGCAAAGATTAAGGAATTATATCAGTAATAAAGACTTATAGTTATCTACGTACAGTTGTACCAGTAATACAAAGAGGGTACATGCATGTTACTCTGGTAAAGGAGATATAGAACAGACAAAATATGACATAAAAAGAAAAAAAATTTACACTTAGAGGGCAGGTAGTAAAAAGCAGATATATATCTAAAACACTAGAAAAAGGTGGAGGTATTGTACTATCAGAGAAACATTTTAAAGAAATAGAAAGAGAGGGAGTTTAGCATGGTTTAGTGCAGGAGCAGAACCAGGTGTTGTCTAAGCAACATTTTGATTTTGAATGTTTTGTGGCATCGTATTCCAAGATTTTGATATTTTATTGGAGCACAGGGAGTCAGCATGACTATTATTGGGTTTAGTTACCTTTAGTAGGAGCTTGTGGGAGTATCTTAGTGGTCTGCTGTTGGTATGGGGTTGGACAAGGTCATTAAGGGCTTGACAGTTGTCTGGGTAGTGCAGAATGGAGTGCACTAGGGCTAGCTGGTCAAAGGTCAGTAGACTAGGAAGTTCCAACCATTTTAGCTGGTGTAGTGCTGAGTAGTTATGTGATCTGGATGGATGGTTAGCAGCAAATTTGGCAATTTTATTATAGCAGGACTCCAGTTTATTTAAGTCTGATTTTCTAACGTTTGTAAATACTGGTGAGACATATAAGAGTGTGGAGAGTAAATGTGTTCTGGAGATGGACTGCCTGGTGGTGTCAGTTAGGAAAGGCTTGATTCTATATAGTGAGCCTAGCTTAAAGTGAAACTTTCTGCTTATTAGTGATAGGTGTTTGTCAAATTTGAGGTCATTGTCTATTTTGACACCAAGGAGTTTAGTGTGATTTATTGGCTCTATTAATGTAGAGTTTGATGACTGTAAAGGGCGGATAGTGGTCTGCTTTTTTTTTTGCTACTGGTAAAGAGCATGAGCTTTGTTTTGTTGGGGTTAAGAATAAGTTGACAGTCTGGAAGGCATTTTTCGATATCTATATGGTTATATAATGATTGGTTTGCTTGTTATTTGGTGACACATAACAGTCACCAAAACACATTGAACAATCACTACATCACTAATATATAACATCGACACACAGTACAATGAAAAAGGAAACAAATTTCCTTTTCCAGTGCACTATCCCAAAACTGACCTCATTCAGCTTTAATTTTTCTGAATGGTGGTAGTCTTATGGGAATTTATTTTGTTTTTAATTTATATTGAGGATAGGGTTAGGGGCCGGGTGAGGGTTGGCACATATTACTAAGGTAGGCAGTAGAGCTTGATGGTAGGATCAAGGATGCATGTGTGTTTTCTCTGTAAATCTGCTCAATGGCAGTACTACCTGAGCAGTATCATACTTACCGTACTGTTCACCGACAACATATGTAATGCATAGACAATGTTACTTAATGCTTAATGAACTTTACCTAAATCAGTCAGGACCCTTTCTCTTAATCTGGTTTGCCCATTTCTCCACGGTACAGTTAATGTCACAACCATTACTGAATGATTATTAAAAATTTGCAGTAAACTCCATAGTTAATTTCTCTTCATGCACCAACAGCAACTATAATACATAAAAATACAGGTGATAATGTTTAAATGATCAGACTGCATTTTATGACTGCTGAACTTTCATTTGTAGTAAAACTGATATGGTCATGATGTGCCTTTATTCAGCCTATACCCTTGATAGTTAAATGAATCAGTCCTGAAATTCCAGCAAAATAATAAAAAAAAAAATAAATCAAGTGTTTGGTTTGTTAGGTTTTACTTAATTAATAGACAATAATAAAGACACCATTATGAATTATAAATTTTCTAAGAATGATCCAGTTGTTTGGGATTTGGGTACTTTGTGGATAGTGACCTAACTTTTGACCAGTATGTGTCTGTTGCTATAAGACAGTCCTATATTGCACTGTTTATAAACAAAAGTGTTGTGTCTAGATCTACGGATGTCATTGCACCCCTTTACTCAGCCCTCATTAGGCCAGTTATTGAATATAATGTCCCCTTTGGCATGCATCTGTCCAAACACATGCAACAAGTATAATGCTCTCAGAGATACCTTACTAAAAGGATACAATGCCTAAACAATATGTCCTACATGGGATGACTCAAAGCCCTGTCACTATACTCAGTATCCTACAAACCACTAACAGGTGACCTATGTATGGCATAGAAGGCATCCACTGATCCATTACTGATGGATTTACTGCACACCAGCAAGTCAAACAATATCAAAAATACTTGGTCTAGGAATCCAAACCTCTTCTGCAACATACACATAATGATTTAGAGGGACAGGTATATTTAAAGAGGATACCACTACTGTGGAATAGACTCTCCATCCACTTAAAACTAAGTGCATCCCTGCCCATATTCAAGTTCAGATTAGATCTATGGATGGGGAACAATACGTTTTCCTCAGGATTGCCTCCCATACTTCTAATGGACAGAGGCAGCTCCCATGCATGGGTCCCCTCAGATTATTTATGGTATGATCCCACTTATTCATATTAGGGGTAATATATAATTAACTGTCATGGGATGGGTGAGGCCACTCTATAACCAAGTGGGATTGATTAATTCTAGCACAAATAGGGAAACTGAACAGTCTTAAAATGGCCTGTAAGGGCAAGTAGTCTAGTACTTACCTATGAACCTGTAAGAACAGACCTTACATAACATCTTCACTACTAAGCAGTTTGGACTACACTGCATTAAGATTAACTTTATTTATTGGCATCTATTACTAGTACCCTATATGAAAAGGTAAAAAAAAAATATCTGATATGACTCTCACCACTACCACCACCACCACCACTTAAAAATATATATTTACCCCTTTCAATGCTTGGAGTTTAAAACCATGTTTTTCTTGCTACCTATGATGTCAAAATGTGTATGAAGTACATTATGTTTTACTTAAAATATAATGGATTTTTTTGCTCTATAGTGTACTTAGAATTCATAAAAATTAGAACTGTAGCTCAGCAGACAAAATATGATATGATATCACACAAAAAAGTGATTTGGATATGATGAGACCTGGCCATCAACTGGTCTTGGCATCACCACAAAATCTAGCATGCAATGACCACTTTGAAGAGAAATTTGTTGCTTTCTGAAAAGAAAATGGAGAGCACATGAAGAAACAAACTTCAGCTGGGAAACATTCATCTTTTGCTAGTTTTTGTGGATGCCTATGTAGATCCATGTTGGATTATTAAGAATCCTCCGGTCCACTGGTAAACGAAGATACAGATCATTATTAGCTGGACATAATACAACTGAAGATGACAATAACATTTAGAACATACATTACTTCTGTGTAGACAAATTTTCTTTCTTCATACAAATAAACCTGACATATAACAGGCTGGCTTTCTGTGATTCTTCTGTACAAATAAAAAGCAACTACATTTATTTAACATGATTTGAATGAACATATAAATTTCAGGGTAACAGTATTAAAAAAAATAGATGCTAATGAAAGAAGTATTGCATTTTCTAGATGCCCTTTAACTGGAACACATGATGCAGATAAACTTCTTGGAGAATACATATTTTGTCTGCTGAGCTACATTTCTAATTTTTATGAATTCTGAGTACACTATGAAGCAAAAAATTCCATTATATTTTAAGTAAAAAATAATGTACCTCATACACATTTTGACATCATAGGTAGCAAGAAAGACATGGTTTTAAACTCCAAACATTGAAAGGGGGTAAATATATATTTTTAAGTGGTGGTGGTGGTGGTAGTGGTGAGAGTCATATCAGATAATTTTTTTTTACCTTTTCGTATAGGGTACTTTTCTACTTTTTGACCTAAGAATTCAGGACAAAGTCAAACATAGTGGGGGAACAAATGCCCAGAGCCAGGGTAAATTATAAATACTACTCTAATTCATCTGAAACATCTAATGTCTAACATTATATAATTCTGAGTAATATACAAGAAAAACAAAATTTTATAAGGGACAGAGTAAAGTTTTGAGGAAAATCATGAGAAGTATTCAAGATTAAAGTTTTAAGTAGAACATTTTCATTGAAAGACACAGTAAAACCAGGTATTTAAAAGTCTAAAGAATTTTGCAAAGTTTTATCTTCAATTCTTTTCAGTATGACATGAGTCACTTAAGTGGACATGACTGCAAAAACTACGAAGCTCAAAATACTGGAGAAAAAACACAAAAATGCCTGCAGTTCTTTTTTATTAACACGACTTCTAATGCATTTGCTTTCTATAAGCCTTGAAAGGAAGTATGCAATCAACCAAGAAATTAACTCAGTTTGTAATGGTAATAAATCCAATTCCATGAAAGAAACACCAGCTAAAACAATTAACGAATAGTAAACTAACTGCACAGTATTTATAACCTCTAAAATACATTTATATAGCAGCAGAATTCCAAGTGATTTCATGATTGAAACCATCTTTAACTAAAGTGTTACATTGCAATAGAAAACTACACCTTATACCTTAAAGCATGTCTGATATCACTGTGTATCCTATCTCTATTAGTTTATCTATAATATATTCTTATGTTTCATGTTTTGACATTCATAAAAATGCCCCGCTAAGGGAATTTTAAAACATTTTCTCTTAATAACCAAAAACAACAAAAGCCAGCAAAACAGAGAAATAAACAAATAAAACTAGCATAGAAGAATATCCAATACAGAAGACTGCTTTATTCTTATTTTATTTTTATTAAACCACAGCCAAACCAGGTCAAGCACTTTCACCATCTGTATTACAGGACCTAAACAGCAGAGTTGGTGCTAGTTTTATTTTTTTCTTAATATTTAAACTTAATAAAAACCTTCTGTTTGTTTCCCGAAATATACTTATCATAGGCATATTGTATAAAATAAACAACATTACTATTCTCATAAAAATTTATGTTGTGCAGATTAACTCAAATTTTTAGCAGTAATTTCACTTTTACTTTTTGTTAAGATACATATACTACAATGACCACAAGTATGAGTTGATGTATTATTCTCTACCAGATTCATTCTATGTATCATAAAGATTGGTCACTGAAATTGACTGTACATCATGGCATCTTGATTACTGGTATCTGTTGTATAGCTGACCATAAACCTTTGTGGAATAATATTTTTAACTAATTATTCTGTGTAATAAGTTACCAGCATTTTCTAACAGATGTATTTAAGTCCATTGCACATGATGTATATTACATAACAAAATATATCACACATGATGTATATTACATAACAAAATATATCACATCATGATTATCTTTGATCTTACTACTTTTGTTTATTATATTATTTCCCAAATGACTGCAACCTATTAATTTATTTATATTACTATCTCAAAATCTTCAATATGGTTTTGTATATCATCTACTTTATAATTCCTTCTTGAAAATAATTTAATTAAAAATGTTGCTTCTCCAAAAAAATCCACCCATATACTACAAATTATGTCTAAGAATTGCCATATATTAAAGCAGTTATTAATGTTTCCATATAGTGGCTATTGCCATGTAAGAACATATTCACATTTAATTGCTTAGTATGTAATCTAGTTTTAACTTGTTGACCCTGGATCCGTTTTTACCATTAGGTCAAAAATGTAATTTCATGTTTCTTCACATTATTTGTAAATCAAATCTACAACCTTTTAATCCTTCAAAAACATATACAAGTTTGAATCTTTACCTTTGTATATTAATAATAATCCATTTAAATAATGAAAAAAACTGGTATTATTAATAAAAAAATCTCTTTATGCATATATTGTAATTGAAATAAGCTCACAGTCAAGTTTGTATAAGAGGGTGCAAAACTAGTACCCATAGCAATGCCACATTTTCACCTATGTATTGTTTCATCGATAAGCCAAAATAATTCACATATATAAGCAGACATAGATATTGGACCTAAAAAGTAATTCAGTGTTTTAAGGCCCAAATCATTGTACACTGATATACAAAGCTTTACATCAATATTACTCAAAAATAATCTTGTCACAATATACCATCAAGCTTGCATAATAGACTTCTAGTATCCTTTACATTAGAATTAAATGTTTTAAATATTGTTATAGAAAATCATGAACAATATAGTATACCTTTCCTAACTAGCCCCAAGAGTCAATTGTTTTTGATATTCCTGGGAGGTTATATAAGTCCTTATGGACTTTTAGTAAGCAATAAAAGGTAGACATCATAGTATATGCTTTTATTAACTTTTTATAAGCCCATTAAAAATAAATCTGTGGCCCTTAGATAATAAGGTTTCATATTAAGATTTTACTTTATAGCATTCCACATTAAAACATTTGACATAAGTTTATTTATCATTCAGATGATTCATACACATACTTAAATATTTCCATGAATTCAATATTACCATCTTACCTGCTTTGTATGAGGGTTTAATTACTACATTCTCATTTTGGCTTCCACTATGAGCAGATGAAAGAGAATGCACCTAGGATCAGAATCCCTGAACTGAATTTGCCAAAAACATCTTGCTGAAACAAAATTTAAAGTGTTTTTGCAAGGGGCAAACCCCTTTGTACCCCCACTGTAGGAACAAGCCTCACACATACACTTAGAGCTTATATATACCAACTCTGAGATCATACTGACTCATAAAAGTAGAAATTCCCCCCAGAAAGGGAATCATGTCTTGTATAACTTACCAACAGTGATTTTCTATGGAGGAACTCCAACCTTTGGTGAGTTGAAGCTTGGGCAGTTCAAGTTCAAGAGGTCAAGCATAATCCACCAGTAGGTTAACCCTTATTTTGACCCAGCTCATTCAAGGCCAGCCTTTATTTTTTGTGTTTTTTTTTCTTTTGTAATAATATATTCAGTGTACTTACATGTGCTGCATTTAAAAAAAAAAATGTCATATATGATTTGTTTTCAACCATTTTATGAAAAATGACATTATTATTGAAAAGAGAACAAAAATTACTTTAAATTTCTTTTAAAGCTAAATCATACATGTAACAGACAATAAGCTCTAAAATTTGTGTCAGCATCTGAATCAGTAGATTATCATTGTAAACTAGGGGACAAACATTCATGTTTTATTAACACATTATTAAAATCAACTGCATTCATGTCTATTATTTAAATATGCATTTTTAAAAAAGTTTGCGCGTACAGTTAAATACAGTTCTGCATAAATTCTGCTATTTAGGTAAATTACTGGGAATACAACTGAGTCCCAAAGATGGAACAGTCTTTTGTAGGTCACTCAACTCAGAGCTGGATAAATTTAAAATTTCCAGTCCAGTCATTTGAGTCATGGTCATACAGTCATGGTTAATAAAATCTGATGGCAACATATTTATTTTAACAGGATTCCAATATGGTGGATATCATGTAAACACTCTCTCCTTGTATCTCTTCAGTCAGCTATTTACCTCATCTTAATCAAATGCCATCGGACTGGATTTACAAATAACTAAAAACTAAAACATATCAACCAAGCTCTCTGCTACACTTCTGGAGTTTTAAAATGCCTCTCTACTGAAAATACAGCTTTTTATTCTCTGAAAGCTTATACTGCAGCACCGCATGGCAGCTTGAGGCCTAACACAGTCAGAAAGAAATAGAAGGAATAAGGAAAGAACAGATACAAGAATAAAAGGGGCAAAATACTTTTCTATACTACAAAGGAAAAAAAATGTCTAATGATCAAGACCACATGGATCTACAAACCACAAAAAACAAACTATCACAGTTATCTTCTCCAGAAAAAGAGATTACCTCTAAAAGACAGAGAACACTGAAAACACAAGAAGCATCCAAACCTAATCCTAAAAACAAGCCTGAAGGAGCTTTTACACTTGATGACCTAAATCAGCACTCCTACCCATACAAAGTGTCATTCAAAGTTTCTCAGATCACCTATCTAACTTTGGCATCTCAATAGAAAAAAAATAGTAGAGAGGCTAGATCAGGCTGAAGCAAAAACAGCAGCTAATGAAATGAGAATTGAAGAAATACAAAAACAACTAAATAACAAAGAAACTGCCTTAAAAGACCTTCAACAAAAACTTATTGACCTAGAAGCAAGGAGTACAAGGAATAATATTCTCATAAGAGGAGTTCCAGAATCAATAGACCAAATCCAACTACCAAAAACCTTAATGGAAATATTTTCAAACCTACTAGACAATAATCCTACAAGTAAAGGCATTGTAACTGAAAGATCTCACAGAGCTCTTTGAAGGTTACAAAACCCTGCTAATCCTAGACAAACATATGCCAAAATACTAAACTATCAGCATGTGCAGGAAATATTAAAAGCAGCAAAACAAAAAGGCTTCCTGAACTGGAAAGGAAACAAACTCACTTTTGCCCAAGATTTCCCTATGAGGATAAAGCAAGCAAGACAAGCACTTACACCCTTTTGCTCTTATCTCATCACAAAAAAAATATAAAATTCCAGATGAGATATCCCAATGCACTATCACTTATAAACAGCAATAATATACTGCTAATATACCAACAGAGGCTAAAAGTGCCTTTTCTAAAGCTTTTGGTGAACTTCCAAGCCTTTAACTTCTAAAATGAGAGGGAGGAGGGAGAGAGAAAATAAATAGCAAGGGAGAGGAGGGAGAGAGAGAAAAAAAAGAAAAAAAGAATAATAACTTTTACATTTCTGATATACTCCCTGCTATTCTAAAGGAGCCATATCTAACCTTGAGTTATTTTCACTTCACCCATTTCCTAAAATGCTTACTGAAGTTGTGGTACCCATCTCAAACAGGCTGGAAGCAACTTGAAGGCCTAAATCAAGCCATAACCATCGTTGCAATATTTCAAAGAAAGGATTGTAACATCTAATCGAGATGTCCATGTAAACAGTAAGTTGAACTTTTTGGTCCTACCTCAAATCTATGGCTAAATGGGGGAAAGATTTAAATGTAACACACCTCTCAAGCTGACTTCTTGCCACTTGCATCCAAGGAGCTCTACATTGGGAGAAAATAAAATGGACTATTTTCTGCTTAATTTCTGAAGAAAATAAAGGGAAACAGGATGGAAATCAAAAATAAAAGAGGGTGGGGTCATTTGTTGTAGCTGCCAACAAACTAACGCAACTTTTTTTCTCTCTCTCTCTCTCTCTCTCTCTCTGATTAGGATATCAAAACTGTAAAACTCTGAGTCACTATTGCTTCTGTAAAGTGTTAAAAAGCATTTTAATATTGATAGAAATAAACATCTTACAGAAGAATGTTGATTGCAGTATAACAAGTAGGAACAAATGCTATCAGGCTCTGAATGTCTGACTGCATAATGAATGTAATCAGCAGGTTGTGTATTTTCCCACACCAGTATACGTAAGGCCAATTAATCAAAAGAGAAAATGACCATTACTGTACAATACATACCATATATCAGACAGAGTTAAGATTTATGTACGTGTGTGTTTATGTATGTATGTGCATGTATGTGTATGTGTATATATATATATATATATATATATATATATATATATATATATATATATATATATATGTGTGTATATATGTGTATGTATGTGTATATATATATATATATATATATATATATATATATATATATATATATATTATATATATGTATATATGTATATATATATATATATATATATATATATATATATATATATATATGTGTATATTTGTGTATATGTGTATGTATGGGTCTACCTGATTATACCGAAAGCTGAGAAGAACAACAATGAGATAACTGACACCAGAAGAGCGACAACGGAGAAGACCGACAGTTGAAAATCCCGATGCTGAGAACACCGACATGTTAAGGTAAGTGTGTGATAGGGATGGACGTTAGGGTCAGGGTGTGGGTAAGGTAAGTGTGTTATAGTAATGGACGTTAGTGTTAGGGTGTGGGTCAGGTAAGTGTGCGATAGTGATGGACTTTAGGTTTAGAGGCGGATTAATTGAGTTAGTAGATCTTGGTTCCTGTTTCTGTGCTGGCTACTTTCACATGATGGAAAGCACAGCTATAGAATTGGACTATAATCCTGACAATGCCTCCAGGAGTTCAAGGTGGAACAACATTGTAAAAATGCAGAATAATCCCTTGCTGGGCTTAGAGCTACATCATTTATCAATGCCGACTACTGCAGGTACTGTGGATAATTTGAGAGAGTTTAATGACTTGCTTAGAGAGCTGGAGAATGATTTGTACAAATTGCAAAGGTTATTATGGCAGAGAAGGCATATGGAGGCATGCCTTCATTTTCGTATTGTACCCAGAGGCATGAGAATTTTATGCATGCCTACTTATGGTAATAATCATCCCGAACTGTTGAAGAGGTGGCAGAAATTAAATCTAGAATTAAGCTTTAATTATATAAAACTATTGATTGAATATTTCTCCCCTATTGAAGTGGAACTTACACAAAAAGTAGAGTCTCTGAATAGAGATTTACAGCACCGCTTCAAGGGAGCGATGTTTGAGAAAAGAATTGACAGCGTTTATACTCAGGTCACATTATATAGTGACAGGTTACAGCAAGTCAAATATCGTAAGCTGCAACGTGATCACAAGGATTTTCTGCTTGGTCAGGTGTTTGTTTGGCCCAAATACAATCAACGTTAAGGGCAAACATCGGACAATAATGATGTTCCCCAAACTTTAGATAAAGAAAAGGCATATGTCTATGAACTTGATATAACAACAGAAACAGTCTCAACTGCTGTTTGCTATGAGGAAAGTAAAGGCTCACACAGTACTGATGTGATTACGTCATCAAAAGAGCAACGTGATGATGTTGCATCCTCTGCTCTTCCCTGTAACCAAGAGGCCCTAATGGAGTCGAGAGACAGTGAAGGACCAGGGGCAAGACCGAAGGTATCATCTAGGAAGCAGGAAGATTTTTTTCCATTACCGCTGAAGTTCTGCGACAGAGAAAGGGACAGATCATACAGTCGTGGTCGTCAGAAACGCAAGTTTTCAGGGGACAACTTCGGCGTGAGACGAAGGTTACGAAGTTGAACCAGCTGGTCTACAATTTTTCACGACTTGAACTTACTACTGCTGACTATTCTCTTTTAAATAAGGGACTGTCTTTTATTCCTTCTCAGGCAAGTAAACTCAGCAAACTTTTAGTCGATCTCAGACTTTTTGGTCACTCAGTGGCATTAAAGTTAATGCACGCTAACAATAAGAATAATAATGATTGTTTGATAGATCATTTTAAACATAAAAGTTCTTTTTGTCCACAAATACCAACTAATGTTGAATGTTATATTAATTTATGTGAGAATGATTTCTATGAATATTTTTCTAAACAAGGACCTAGATGCATGTACTTTAATTTAAGCCAAGAAGAGAGAAGCTCTTTGAGTAACCTAACTTTTAATAATGACATAGTAATAAAACCTGCTGATAAGGGGGGAGGGATAGTGGTAATGGATGATGTAGATTATGACCATGCAATGTTGACTTTGCTATGTGATATTAATACTTATGTAGAGATAGGTTTTGGATCACTCATGAAAATCATTAACAAAGTATATGATGATATTTATGATCTATTGATGTGCAGGCAGGTCACCAAGAAGCTATATGATTTTTTTCTGGTTGAATTTCCCACAATACCATGTATTAAGGGTCTTCCCAAAATACATAAAGATGTTTTTCCCCTCCCCATGAGACCTATTGTAGCAGGTGAGGGTTGGGTGACTGAAAGGATATCACAATATCTAGAGAGCGTACTAGGACCTATTGTTCGTAACATTCCGAGCATCTTAAAAGATAGCTACCAGCTAATCCATGATATATCAACCATCAAGGATAAATTTAAAGATACTTCTTACTTAATGGTAACTTTAGATGTAAGGAATTTATTTACAGCAATCCCCAATGACTACGGCATAGAAGCAGTTAGGAGTATGCTATCAATAACAGAACGGGTAATGAATGAACAAGAGTTATTGGTATGTACATTATTGGATACCATCCTCAACAATAATGTGTTTATATATTGTGATAAACTTTATGCACAAAAGTGGGGGGTAGCAATGGGCACCCCCTGTGCCAACTCTTACGCGAATCTAGTGGTACATTATTGGGAGAGGGAGTTTTTATTTAGTAGCACATATTACCAACAAGTGCTACTATATAAAAGATTTGTTGATGACATACTACTATTTTGGAAAGGAACTGAGATGGATCTCTTAGAGTTTATCAGTTTCTTGGAGTCGACTACTGATTTTTTGAGATTTACCTCAGAAATCTCTGCAAGAGAAGTATGTTTCTTGGATGTTAAAATAACCAGGATGATGGATGGTGGTCTCTCCACGAGTATATACAGAAAACCTTGTTGGAGGAATACACTTTTATGTTATAGTAGCATGCACCCTAGACAAGTCTTTCCTAATGTGGTAAAAGGACAGTTTGTCAGAATATATAGGTTATGTAAAGAGAATTCTGACTTACAGAGACAGCTTGATGATCTACACACCCTGTTTTTAGACAGGGGGTATAATGATTCTATGATAAATAAAGTTAGATGCTCCATTATGGATAATATAAATGAGAATACTAAAATCACCATGAATCATGCGAATAATAGATCAAGAGGGAGTTATGATATTATAACCCCGTTTATTACGAGATACACTAATGACAACAGGAAAGTGGTGGACATAATAAGCAAACATTGGAGTGTACTCACCATAGATGCTAAAACGTTGAATATAGTGGGACATAAACCAAGATTCAACTATAGAAATAGTAAGAATTTAAAAAGGCTATTATGTAAGGAACACACAAAAGATAGAATCAATAGATTAAGTATAAATAAAATGGGTACTTTTTGCTGCATGAGATGCAACATGTGTAGATATATAACATTCGAACAACATTTTGTTCATCCTACCATGATGTTTGAGTTTAAACCTAAGTTCTATGCTACATGCGATAGTAAGAATCTAATTTACTTAGCTACATGCACAAAATGTACAGGGTTTTATGTGGGCATGACAGCGAGGAGGTTAAAAGACAGAATATATAATCATATATATGATATCAGGAAAATGAATAACCAGAACGCATTGGCCAGACATGTTAGCTTAAATGTAGGTCATACTTTTAGGTTCAGGGTGTTACAGATGATATTGCAGAATAAACGAGGGGGCAGTAACCTGAATCACTTAGAATCAGTTGAGCTTGAATGGATCTTTAGAATGAGAGCACATGTAGAACCAGGGCTCAACCAGTCTATTAGCATTAAACCAATACTGGATGCATGTATTTAGATGTATTTTTGGATTCAAATATATATATATATTTCTATATTGTATTTTTATACTACATACTATATATATTATTAATATTCCCTCCATTAATGTTTTAAGAGGTAATGAATTATAAGCACTGGACATGCTTAAGGACCCAAATTTATACCCTGGGTGTAGATGTACGTTAGTACACGCATTTTAGTAAATAGTGTTTTGATATATTTTATATATTTTTACATCAGATAGTGTAATATGAAGTTGCAAATTGTGTTTTGTTTAAATTATTAATTTTTAGTTAGTCAATTATTATTACTTTATACTACTTATCACATTGTATTTTTCGTATTCAGGATACACATACACACATTTCATTATATATGATTCACTTTATATCTGGCTTTCAACCAGGAGCTGGTTGCCTTAAAATATTGCTTGCTCAATCAATCAATTATTGAATTCAATTATTGTATCCATTATTCAATTATGTGGTTGTGCAGTTAGAACTTAAGAATGGTTTGAAAATGTGTTTGTGAAATCTGAAGAAGCATGCCTGTGTAGCATGTGAAAGCACTTATTTTATCTCATTTTGTTTTACTTCGACATTAAATACTGGTTTTATAACATCGTGGTGGTTGTGTCCAGTTTTGGTTTTGAATGGACGTTAGTGTTAGGGTGTGGGTCAGGTAAGTGTGCGATAGTGACGGACTTTAGGTTTAGAGGCGGATTAAGTGAGTTAGGGTTAGGGTGTGGGTACTGTAAGTGTGCAATAGTGACGGACTTTACGGTTAGGGGCGGATTACGTAAGTTAGGGTTAGGGTGCTGGTAAGGTAAGTGTACGATAGTGACAGACTTAAGGGTTAGGGGCGGATTAAGTGAGTTAGGGTTAGGGAGCAGGTAAGGTAAGTGTGCGATAGTGATGGACCTTGGGGTTAGGGTTTGGGTTAAGGTTAGTGCATAGATAGTTGTGTAGGTACGGTTTAGTGTAGGTTTGTAAGGTTTTTGGTGTGCTTGTGTTGTGTGTGTGTTTTTCAAAAAAGGTATTTGTTTTGTTGATTGTTGGGATTGTGGTTTGTCAGGCATGTGAAGTTTCGTGTTTTTGAACTTTTGGTTTTGTGGTGTCGGTTATTTCATTGTCGGTGTTTTGGCCTGTCGACGTTATCAGGTAGACCCGTATACATATGTGTATATATATATATATTTTTTTTTTTCCTCTCTTTCTCTTCTTACACAGTAATTGAAATTGTTTACAGTATAATCCTCTACTAGTCATATAATAAATAATCTGTATAAGCCCAAAGTAAATTTCTGATGATAGTAATGCATGTTCTCCAGAATACGGCTTCTGTTTTTGCTAAAGGAATATACCCGGGACTAGTTAGTTGTGCTATAATGTCACTAGGAGTGCCTAATGAAACTAATGCTTACTTTATTACTAAGGTCATAATTCATATGCTATCTGTCATTAGTACTATTAGGCATATAATAAATAATGTATATAAGCCCAACATAACTTCTGATGCTGGTGATGCATGTTCACTAGAATACAGCTTCTGTTTTTGCAAAATGAATATACAACATGGTTTAGAAGTGAGGCATGGCATAGCCTAGTCTAGTTAGTTGTGTTACAATGTCATTAAGTGTCGCTTAATGAAATAATTGCCGCCCTTGTTACTAAGGTCATAATCCATATGGTATTTGCCATAAATACTTTTAATTATCAATAGATATAAGATAAAGGTATATGTTGTTTAATAACTATCCTTATTTTTTAAGATATGTAAAATCTGGTCCTACCATACCAGAATCAGGAAAAATTAATTACCCTGATAAATGGGGCAAGGATGTTGAGAGTGTTTTTTTTTTGGAGTGTTTTTTCACATCTTGTATTGTTTAGTTTATTATGTATATTATGTTTATATGTTTTTCTTACAGTTGCTACTATTTCATACAAACCAATATGCTCCTGCTCTAGTACTTAGAATACTGTTTGTTCTTTTGAATAGTCTCCCGGATGTAGTAGGTATGTGGCTAGGCACAGTAGGGGTAATGAGAGACTCTAGGGCTGCACTAGATTCAGTAATCCTTATCTACGACTTGTATATATGCACATTTATATTGGAGAGAGAGTCTTCCAAGTATTACATTTATTTTTCTAGAACGTATACTCACTATATGCAAATGTGTGAAATAAGCTCTTGGAATGTCAGAGGCCTACAGGATAAAAATAAAAAAAAAAAGAAATTATTATTACACTTGATTTACCAGTCCAACTCAGACATTACCTTTTTACAAGAAACACACTTGCTAGATGTGGATTGGAATAAAGACAGAGATAAAAGATGGATATCTTCAATTATTGCCTCAGGGAGGGAGACTAACTCAAAAGGAGTAGCTATTCTGATTAAAAAATCTTTTAAAGAAAAGGTAATAGATTTGGGTACGGACAAAGAGGGTAAGTGGTGTCACTTTAAAACCATCAACTCCATATCAAATAGACCTACAATTTTCCTGAATAAATATGGGCCCTGTGCCAATCAACGCAAATTTATTATACAAATATACAACCTGCTATCAAAATTTCCGAATCATGAATATGTAATAGGAGGTGACTGGAATATGGTCAATGACCCTGCAAAAGACAGAACTAGCAAAAACAAATTCCATAATAAGAGAGCATTGTGAGCACTAGAAGATTTGAGGCTAGACTATTGCCTGTGTGAGCCTTACTATACAAAAGCCCATTCCACTAATATGTGCACATACACATACTACTCTCCATGTTATAAGACCTGGTCTAGGACTGATTTTTTCTTAATTTCTAACTCCTTAATCAATGATAAAACTGTATACTCATCTTGTCCAAGATTCCTCCAGGATCACTCTAAGATAACTATAAATATAACCCCAGTAATCAACCCATTAAAGAATTGAAAATCCTTCACTTGGACATTAAACCTTAACCTCTTAGACAAAGAAGAAGTGATAAATAATATTAACAAAGAATTAGAGGAATTAGATTCAAATCTGTCCCTTTATGACATCAAAACTGACATTATATGGGCAGTGTATAAGGCCAAAATTAGAGGATTACTGATCCAAAAGGCCTCCTACTATAAAAAACTTACTAAAGAAAAAGAAAACTCGATAAAAGATGAAATCTATAAAATTGAAGTATCGCTCCAACATAAATTTTCACAGGAATTGGAAAAAAAAACTCCTTGCCCAACAAAAAGAACTATACACACTCCATTCTCAGAACTTATCATTCCACAAAATGAAGCTTCTAACTAACTATTCACATTGGGCACAACAACCATCCAAGCTTCTGGCAAGATTAATTAACATATATTATACTCCCACAACAATTTCACAAATCTTATATAATAACGGAATTTACACGGATGCTCAAGAAATAATACAGATATTTGAAAAAATATATAAGGAAATGTATGGACCTCATAATACCCCTTCATTAGAGAACTTTAACAATTTCATCAAAGATCTTAAATTCCCTAAGACTGAAGACCAACAAGTGTTGCTTTTAGAAGCTCCTTTTAATACAGAGGAAATTGCAGAAGCAATAAAAGGCCTAAAAGGAAATAAAGCACCAGGCCCTGATGGATTCACATCAAATTTTTACAAGTCATTTACTCCTAAATTGACCCCCATCCTATGTAAAATCTTTAACCATATAAGCAAGCATGGCTTCCAAGATTTGTACCTAAACAATTCTAAAACTATATTTATTTATAAACAAAATATGGGCAATACCAACCCATTTAATTATAGACCTATCTCCCTCATAAATGTTGACATTAAAATCTACTCCCTGGTCCTAGCAAATAGAATTGAAAAAACTATTACCTAAAATTATATCCCCAGATCAGTCTGGCTTTATGTCAAGGAGACAAACATGGGATAATTGACCCTCGATGCAACCATACATCTTCTTGAGAAAGACAAATCTCCTAGATATCTTTTGGCATTAGATGCTACTAAAGCTTTCAATAGGGTCAACCTTGAATTCCTTTTCTTGACCCTAAAACAATTTAATATCCCAAATACATTTATAGAAAAAATCAGAGCACTATATAAGTCTTCTTACACCACATTGGTCATAAACAAACTTGTCTCCAATAAAATAAATCTAGTAAATGGTACAAGACAGGGATGCCCCTTTCCCCCTTATCTTTTTAATCTATATAGAGAGCCCCTATTCATCTACCTGGCATAAAAAAAAAAAATTTCACCATATACCTAAAATGCTTAAGAATAAACTTTTAATCTCAGCATTTGCTGATGACCTGATCATTTATTTTCAAACACCTAACACGGACTTAGGTAAGATTATAAAAACAATCAGCATATTCTCAAAAGCCTCCAACTATGAAGTAAATCCATCTAAATCCCTCATATTTCAAATCAACCCATTAGGACAAAATCTCCTCCCTCTCCCAGACACAGGAATTAAAGTTAAAAAAGCATTCCACTACCTAGGAATTAACTTTGAACATAACCAAAAAGACTCCTACCAAAATAATCTTCTTAAAATCTGGACTAATATAGAAAATGACTTGGACAGATGCAAACTAATGAAACTTTCAGTTCTATCAAAAGTGGCAGTAATTAAAGTGAATATTTTACCAAAAATATTATACCAATTTAACGCTACCAACGCTATTATTCCTACCAACTTCTTTACAAAAATCAATAAAATACTAACTAAGTTCATATGGTTTCCAAAAAAACCCAAGGATAGCTATAACAAAACGTATTTTCCATAAAGACAAAGGAGGTCTGGGGTTACCAGACTTTAAACTCTACTATGATCTAATATGCACAAATAGACTTATTTTAATAGCCGACCACATCTCAAAACATGCAGAATCCTTTCCAAAATGGGTTAATGTATGGTACGCTCATGTTTTAAAGACTAATATAAATCCTAAATCCATACCATTTATAGATGGATCTAACCTAAAAGATATAAAACTTCATGCCTCCATTAAACACAAAATCAAAACCTTTCAATCGCTTCTGTCAGACCTACAGCTAAAAAGTGCTTTAACCCTATTACAGCCAATACACTTGAACCCAAATTTAAAAATAGGAAATAAAATGATAAACCTAGATCAATATCCACAAATCAAAGATCTTACAGTCTGGGATCTATATAGACTTAAAAACAGGTAATTAAAAGATATCAAACATCATCTCAACCTTAATAACAAGTACACAATAATATTGAGACAATTGGTGGAAAAGATATCTATCTTCAGAGACATCCCACAAGAAATAGAAAATGTAATAAACACTCAGGCCTTAGTCAAGTTCTTAAAACTTACAAAAAAATGCTGTCGGCTACATACAAGTTAAGCACCTCTATAAAATACCAGTCCACCTTTACATCTGCTCAATACTGGAAAGACAAGAATCCAGAAATAACTAATGCTCAGCTCTCACAAGCATGGTTTAATACAAACAAATACTCTCTCTACATGAAATTGACTTACACCCAGTTAATGGTCAACAATAATGCCTATTACACGCAAGAACAACTAACATTTTTCCTGAATAACTCACCTTTCTGCCCCTTCTGTCCATCAAAAATAGCAGACTTATTACGTATCCTCTGGTACTGCAAATTTGCACATAACCTCTAGGACTCCTTAAGAATTAAACTCGACAAAATCGGTTATGGGAAATCTGCATTATCCTGGGAATTTGTGATTCTACATGTTAACTCACTTCACGTACCCACATCAGATTTAAGAATTCTGATCCCCATATATGAACTAGTCAAATTATATATTACTCAAAACTGGATAGACCGATCTAAATTAAACTGGGGAAAATTTAGAAATATGGCCCACACTTACATAATCTCACACAAACTCATGATTAATGATAAAAAGAAACAAATACAATTCCTAAAAATATGGAAAAATATCTTAGACCACATATTAGAATAATAAATATCTATGTTATAACTATGTAATCACCTGCATTATTTGGTATGGAAGACCCTGTCTCTAATAACTTTGAAATAAAATCTCTAGGCAGCATAATTCATTGTAAAATAACATGATTAGTAAAAGTTTATCTCTCAACTATTAGTGGCACTATTTGTACAGTTGTAAATAGGTGAGTTCAAAGGTTTAATTTACTTCGTATATTATCTACTGGTCATCTTTTGTTTCCTAATATTATGTCTATATTACCTCAGTTTATTTAGATAAATGTCTTATTGTGTTGGCTAATATCATTTACTATACAGTAGATAACCAGTTCTTTTTTTTTTTCTGTCATGACAGGATGATATAGGCGATTTATGTTAAATGTCTGTATAATGTTTTTCATTTTTTTCATTGTATACTATTTTTTTTGCCATTGTTGTTAACATTTAAATCTGAAAATGCAATAAAATATAAGTTGGAAAAAAAAACATGTTTATTTTAACAACATCTGAAAAATAAATATTACCAGCACTTGTAACATTTATTGATTACCTTTGCAACTGTGTCTATATTACAAGATTGAATGCTTAGGTGATTGAACACCTAAACATGAAACTTGTAATATCGACACGTTGAACGGCACAGGAAAACACATTGGTCGGCCATGGGAAAAAAATAACGTTACACTCAAACTATGTGGGGAGCTTCACCTCCCCCCACACTCCCCCACAAACTAAATATACCAACTCCATGATTGCTCTACAGTAGACAAAATGGCAATATCTGGTGAATGGCCAAGGGAAATCTTTCCCTGCATTAAATCGGGTGTTCGCAGTTTTTTTCTTGCGATATTACAAGTTCGATGTTTAGGTGTTCGATCACCTAAGCATTCAGTCTTGTAATATAGGCCCTTTGCAACCTACTTGTTGTTACTGTTTTTAATGTTTGTTCCATTCCTAAACTAAACATTACCAGCATTTGGTATTTCCATTTTAAATGATTGTTGCTGTTGTTGTTGCATTATGTCTTTTTCTCCTTCTTTCATTGTCATTTTTTTCTTGTTCCTTATGCATTTTCAGGCACAAACATTGCAGTTTACCACTCGTACTGCAACCATGTGTACTGATCGTTACTCTTCACTCATTGCCATATTAATCTCTGACTTACTTTCCTGTGTACTGACAAGGAATTTTTTTAGTGCTGCCCAATGTTCTATTGGCTAAACTGATATTTGCCTCAGCTGAGACTCATTTTTTTCTTTTTTTAAATGAAGGCAATTCTATTTCCATAATCCTTTAAATCACATTCTTTTTTTAATTAAATTTCCTTTGGCCAATGTTAACTTTCTATTTAACACATATTATTTTAAAATTGGGGCTTAGAATCATGCTGTTTAGCATTTGTGGGCACATTTAAATTTATTTTGTGTGATATAACTAGATATATCTTTGAATGTTTCTAGTAGGCTAAACACTGTTAGTAGAAAAGTCCACCCATCATCTGTGATAATTATATAACATGCAAAATATCTGATGTGATGAAGTAAATGATGTGAGAAAACTTTGCCAGATTTTGTATTTCTCATTAAAGATAATATTTCCTTCTTTGTGTATGAGTGTGGTATTTCATATACAGTAGTTAATTAATTAGCTTTTGCTGATGTAGTTCACCAATAAGATATGATTATTTATTATCTTTACTCTGCACTTAATAAGATACAATTTGTCATTATCTTTGTTCTTAATGAAATGCATATTTCAATAAACTGATCTACAGCTCAAATTTAAAATTATAAATTGTATCTGTCATGAATTGGATTTATATTGTAATTGTCTGAGTTATTGAGTCATAATAGTGCAGATCTAAGATTTTCTCTTTTATGCTTTGTCAGGCTCAGACGGTCCAATCGACTTTATTACTTTTTCTATTAATCTAGTATTTCCCCCCTTCCCTCCACCCCAGACTCATCCACCATTCACTCCCTTCTATATTATTCTTCAACTTTAAAAATATCTCATTTGCTTAGAAAACCTAAGCCCAAGGCTGATTTACTACTGCAGACAACCCTTAACGTATCCCTTATTACAACCTATACCACCTGCCTCATATCCAATAAAATGCTAACAATATGGAATACCGATATTGTAAAGATCTCATTCCACTTCTTGATCTAATCCCACTGATTGCTCCCATTGGCTTAGACAACCTATGCCCAAGGCTGATTTGCCATGGCAGAGAGCCCCTAACGTATCCCTTTTTACAATCTAAATCACCTACCTGACATCCAATAAAGTGCCAACAATATGGAAGACAACTATTGTAAAACCTCTGCTAAGAAATCCAAACCCACAACCCCCCTTTTCTGCCACATTTCCATTCTTACCACATAGGGAAACCATTGAAGAAGTTAGTATACGAACGGCTCTTCTTCTATCTGCAGCAATATAACATTTCTCTGTCATTGTCAACATCGCTGCTGATGAGGTAGAAATACACTTCCAGTTCTCTGGACTCTGATGACATTCTAGTTAGCATGGATAAAAGAAGCCTTATTGGTACTCTTTTTATTGATCTCACCCATGCATTTAAACAGGTCAATCACACCATTCTTCTATATCAGATGCTATACATTGGCATCAGCCCAACAGCCTCTGACTGGTCTACAACTTCCTCAGTAGTCAAAACTTCAGAGTCAAGATTTGGCATCTCTGTCAGAGGAAGTCTCTATAAATAAAGGGGTATCCAATCTTCTTCTCCATCATAGGTTCATATGTTCATAGGTATATACTAGGCTAATGACCACTGGGACCTTTATAAGCTTAGCCATGCAACCCAAATGTATCCCACAAGTTATTGTGCCCTAGTAGTTATTTTAAGGGAATGTGTTTTAATTAGGCATGCCTTAATGGCTACTTCTACCCATCAGAGGTATAGATGTCATGCCAGAGATGAATTTCTGATTTCCCGTCAAGTTGTCGATGATGCACTTGAATATAGTTAGGGAATCATTAATAAACTTTCCATTGACCTTCTACCTGCCATCACTTTGTATTCCAGCAATATGGTAATACATATAAATCCAGCCTCTCCCTTTTTAGACAATTGGAAACAACTTGAAAATGACCTGCTGTATATCTTCTCATAGCTTAACACCAAATAACTAGTACTTAACCTCAGCAAAATCAAAACCATATTCATTGGCAAACCACCAAACTTAAAAATGTCCCTACCAACATCCTCATAAAAATGAAAACATTCTTACAGCTTAGACAACTTCCTTTAAATACCTAGATATCTTATTAGACCAGCTTTCCACATTTGTTATTGTTTAGCAGTGAAAAGGTCTGCTTTTGTTTTGATAGTTGTACTATACTGATACTGTTCACTAATGAAGTTTTCAGTGATAGCTGTTTTATTTCCAGTTAACATTTCTGATAAATAATGCAGCTCTCTTTTCTAATATCTTACTTTGAAAAAGCAATTAAATAATTTGACATTCATTACTAATTCTATTCTGAGCCCTCCACTTTGCTGCTGTAATGTTAAATCTGTCCAATTGGCAAGCACGTGACCACTTCATTATTTTTGCTTAGATACAGTTTGAAAGTGTGTGGGAGAAAAATATGGACGTGGAAACTTAATCTGAGGCCTAGAACACTTCTGTATTTACTGATATTGTAGAATCAAACATGTTCCTTGAATGCCTTAAGAGGAAGCTTACCATTTTAATAAGTCTTTGGGCAAATGCATTACTGCACATATATTCTAATTACATTGTAAGATTTCTTTTATCAGTGTGTATCCATATCATTTTGCTATCTTATATATTCAGATACAGCTCATGCTCTCATTTGTTTCAGTGTCTACTAAGTATTTACGGTGCACTCAAGAAGGAATTCATCAAATGCTGATTGTAATTCTTTAGCATACAACTTCAGTATTTTGTAATAGCCAGTTTGAAATGGGATGTTAACCAATAACAAGTTTTTTTTTCCATTACCCCTTCAGGTTTCTGTAGGATGTTATGATTGTTAGTACAACATGGAAAAGTGCAACTTATATAATATATAATATACCGACCTATCTTAACCATATATCTTGACATAAGTCATATCTACAAATAGTATTAGCTATGTTCAAAGCCTAGGTTTTGTTGTCAAGATGTAACAAATTCGTATGTTCTTATGTATACTGAATTTTGTTTACTTTATATATTATTGATTATTGTAATGTGTGCATGAAAATGTACTATTACTCATGGAGCTTTTCTCCCCGGGCCTCCACTAAAAAAGGACCTGTGTCCAGTCAGACTTTCCCGGTAAACAAATGTTAAATAAATAAATAAAAATAAATAATAACAGCCTATAAATACACTTAGACCCACATAACTGGGTTAAATTCTATTTTTTTTTTCTATTTTACACAGTTTAAATTTAATAAGCCACAAAAATGACCAGAAAGTATTCTTGCCATAGCTGTTCCTGAAAACAAATCGTTGAATTGCATTAAGGGTGTTACAGAATATTCTTCAGTCACGGCTTAACAGTTAATCTAGAAATATGAAACCGTGTTCCCCTCATCCACTGTGCATCTCCACTTTGGATGAAGCAGGTGACTAGAAAGAAAGCTTTGTAATAAATGAATAACTTTAGTCCTGACACTTCGTTTTTTTTCTGATGAGCTTCTCTTTGACTTGGAACATGGTAACTAAAATCACAGTGGTTTTACTCAAAAGTTTATTATATACTTATCCATTGATGGTGTTACATATAAAGAACTGAAGGATGCTTTCATCAACCCTTTTGCATTATGACGTTGCTATACTGGTCCATATCAATATATGGGTCATTGTTTGCCCTCTACTCCTTTTTGAAAACTGTAGAATATGCATAGTTTCTGAAGTGTTTCAAAACAAAAAGTAAATTCAAAAATCTTATACTGTTTTAGACATAAACATGAGATATATCCAGCCTAAGCAATATTCACAAGTCACATGTCCTTAGCTGCATGGCTAACAGAACTGGATGGCATATTTTGAGCTATTTTTAGGTTTTGGAAATTCTTCAGGTTAAGCTCAGAAATGTCGGACTTGTTTTGTAGGCTACTTTGCGCTTTACTGTCAGTTTAAGAAGTAGTTATAATGTCTTGATTCCATAGTAAGAGTTAAAAATCTGTCCACCTATGCTCACATTTGAGCTCTCTTTCTGTTCTCTGTTTTTTTTTAGAAGTCTAGAGACGACATGCTGGAAATGTATCATCAATCAGTGTTCTCCTAATAATGTTTCATTCTGCACACTGAGCAGTTTGTGACAAATATCCTAAGAGTTTCTGACTAGTGTCCATTAATGTGGACAATTGTTGCATAAAACCCTTGGTAGCCCATTTTTACTCAGGATCCATAGGCACTGCAAAGTCTACATACAACACACCATAATGTAATTTCTATTGCAATTTATTTTGCATATAATCACCTAAAAAGTTGCTATCATATCTTCCTGTCCGCTCTTCAGAAATGGAAATTTGGGCAGTGGATATCTTATGTTATAAAGATGATAATTTTGATACTGATGCTGGCTTTTGGAGTCATCTCTGAATATTATCTGTAACACTGATCCTAAAATCTCTTCTGCATTAATTATACTATATGCAGTTGTGACTTGCAGATCTACCAGCTGTGACACATAACAAATCAGACTGTATTTTTCATCTTTATAACCCAATAAGCAATTGTTGTTCTTCTGCTTGCAGCGTTCCCTTAATTTTCAGACATGTCACATAACATAATGAGTTTTCAGCTGCATGACTGCCTCTCTCCAGAATGTGTTTTTTGACATTGCTCTCACTCTCCATATTACAGTTTTGAAGATTTTGCTTCATGCCTTCCATGAAAGTAAAGGTCAGTGAATTTGCTAATTAAATATAAGACACAGTTCATTCACTTATTATATGCTGCACATTTCCATGCAATTGTATACAGTTTAGTCATCACTTGAAGACGGAGAGTGATGCTTGGCATGAACTAATTCTTGTCCTAGCCTTCCAGCTTCCATTCCTATGATTTTACTTTCTTCCACTCTCCTGTCTCCATCATCATTTATCTCTGTGCTATATATGCTGTTGCGATTAACTCACCTCAGTACGAACCATTGTCCCTTGTTCTCTTTCCATCATTTTACCAGCTTCTATTCTCATTTTCTCCAACAGCTCCTCTTTGCTATGTCCTCCATTCTCCTTCCCACTGTTTTTTTTCTATATTTACTCTTCTCTTCTCTTTTCTCATTCTGCCTTATATGATAAATATTTTCTACATCTATGCTTATTGACTTAGATAGGCAGGTGTTTTAATCCAGGAATGGACAACTAGCAAGACTGTGTGTGACTATAGTAACAGGTAGGACTGGCTTATCCAAAGATCTGCTGTATACACCTTACAGATGGCAAAGGCTCCTCCAACAATTTCAGTCCATTTGGGAAGACGGTAGCATAATGTATAATGTGTTTACCTCATAGACATAGGGTACTAGATTCAGGGTTTGATATTCATCTTTGAGGAAAATTCACTATGCTTAGAAATGTCCCAAAAGGCAGCCAACCTAGTACTCCCCTATGACCCTCTGTACAGTGTTCATGATCTCCTTAGTCACTCTGTACACTACATCCATCCCCAACCCCTTTTTCCCATTTTGCACCTGGGGTTGGGTGTCACTTTCAATACTGACAATCATCTCGAGCCAAGGTTTACACCGCTGGGTGACTACTGTATCAATTCTAATTACTCCCATACGATAGATCAATTTTTTTTCATGAATACGTTATCTGTAACTATTATTTTCTCATATTCAACTATTCTGACAATAAAATTTGTATCCCAGAAAATGGCTCTTAGTTACTGCAGCCTGCCTGCAGCAGTGGATATCAGCTATGGAGCTTCCATCAAGTATACAGCTGGTGGTATACTTTTTTGTGGTTTATTTACACTGTATGGGCTACATGCTGGACTATGATATACCTTTTTTCTTCAACACGCTTTTCAAATTGTTTTATTTTATATTGAATATTCATGACAGAAAACTTGTTACTGAACAATTTGATTGGCATGAGCTTCATTCTTTTGACAATGACTTTATTTCTATTTGAGACTTAATTGACAAAAAAGAATATGCCTGCTGAATACCAAGAGAACTGATAACAACTTTGTAAATGGGGAATACATAGTGAGTCCTATCCAGTATGTACAGATAAAATAATGTCTGCACCATTAACTGCAATAAATTAGTACAGCACACTTCTTCAAAAATATTAATAGCTTGCAGAACATGATAATGTTTACGTTTCAGAGTCGTGAGACATGAGTTACTTTAAATACAAGCTAAAGTACATATATTCATCTGTTACTTAAGAATTTGTTTATTTGAATCTCAGGTTATTACTCACTTATTAACACATATTACTACATCTTCTTGAGTCATTCACAGAAATATTTTCATATTTCAATTTCATTATCGTCGCCACAAAAGTAAATTAAATATTAATTCCTTTAATAATACCTGAAAGTAGTATAATTTATTAGGTTAAATAACAATGAGCAATGTTTACTTGGAAAATGCTTGCAGTGGAAGAAAGAGGAGCTTTACTGAACCATTTCTTTTTACTACTAGTTAAGTTTTTCATTTGTGTGAGATAACATGAGTCATCTGTCAGCAAACAGCAATAAGCACAACTGACTGGTGATGGATACATACTGCTTATTAGGCTATTCAATGTGGTACTCCTGTTGTTTTATTGCCCACATAAGGCACTCTTCATCTGTTAACTACAACAGTTAAAAGAAAGGCAATTCCTTGTAATGAGTGAGAGAGCAGTGGGGCAGAATGATCTCTACCAGACTTTCTACTAGCATACCAGCAGCCAAGGTACCAAAAAACAAGACTGTCCCAGATTACTAAGAATATCATCTGACAATGAGAAGTGCATTATTACTGCTGTCCTTCCAGAATGAATGCAGAACATGAAAGATATCTTAAACAATGTTGACATTCACGGTAATACTATCTGTTGTATTGTCATCTGAGAAATGAAGACAGATGTATAAGAGATAGAAATACTAACAACACATTTGTAATTTAGCTGAAATGAACAAGTTATTTGCAGTTAGAGAATTAATCTGGGGAAGAAGTAGTCTGCTTTGTTAAACATGAATAAGCTACAACATATGCATATTCTATTTATTCTGAATTACGGCTAAAAATCTATGCCATATGATGTCAAATCTCTTTTAGATATAAATACTATTCCAGTCAGTTTAAGCTTCTTATCCAGTGTTTTTTTTTTTTTTGGTGGAAAAATAAAGTAGATTAATTTTATTTTATCAATATCTGTAGAAGTAAAACACGGATTTTAGTTCATCCTGGGATTACATACCAACAAATTGAGACAATGACTATACAATACTCTCAAAATTACTAAAATTCAAACATGAAAAGTATGGCATGGAATCTTAAATAGGTAGACTAATTTACAAAAATAAAAAGTTGAACATTTGAGAATGGTACCTAGGATATATCATAACTGAGAACAGGAAAATGAAAGGCAAAGTGTTGTTTACAGCTGAATTAGAACACGTTGCCAAAGTTAACACCACATATATAGGGAGAAAGAAGGGATTAATGAAAAAAGAAATGTGGATCAATGTGTTGAATAATCAGAGAAACAGCTATACAGACAGATAGAAGAATCAATGGACACATATTGATCCTTTATTGCTTTTCTGGATACAACACACATTGCACCATATTCATAGCACAGTATACAGACAAATTAGCTAACTTAATTTGATAGTATATAATAAACAAGGAAAAAGTGATTTAGACATTAATGCAAACTGTTATACAAAGCAGGATTAAAGTGAATAAGCACAAACAAGCTTGTAAAAATAAGCACAACAATATCTGATGTAAGCATTACTGAGGTGGAAAAAATGTTTTAAATTATAGCTTTGTTAGCAAACATCCTGCACAGCAAATAGTTTTTTATATACACATGGTTATTCATACTGTAGTGATTTGGAATTCCTCCTCTTCATTTATTTTGGTAAAATGATGAAGATAGAAAAGCATACCAAATCGAGGACTATCGAGACTTTACGGATGGACCCTAGAAATAAAAAGAAGACAGTCAACTAAAGCTTTAAATAAGAATGAAACCACCTTGTGGTCATACCTGAATGTGTCTTACTGAGTGGCATGCATGACTTTCTAAAAAAGCATTTGTTAATTTATTCAGTGTTTGACAGTTTTGAAGAGATCTCTGTGATGACATACACAAAAGAAAATGTGCTATAGAGCTTTGACAATAACATTCCAGACCACACTGCAAATCTTGTAAAATGTTTCATGAATCTTAATATTTGGGCTTGAGACAGTAGACTAGTTGAAAAGCAAACAAAATTTGCATTGCTTGCATAGTGGAAACCTCAGAATAGGGATTCCATGACTGGGCTAGAGAACATAGAATGCTATAAACAAGTAATTTGACTCCAGATTTAGAAATGTGAAGGCCATTCTGGACATCATACTCATGATTAAAGAAACTATAGTTATAAAGACAAAAAAGGGTTGCTTTATATCATTTATTCATTTTTCTGATACTCACTTTATGTTATTCAGGGTTATAGTGGTGCATTTCAGATACATAAGGAGAAGAAACAATGTATGGAATTGCATCACAGGACAATTACAGACACACATACAAAATCAGCATTACTGTTGTCTGTTAGTCTGTTAGCAGATGTGCTTTCTCACCCTACTCCCTTTTACTGTGCAGTGGATCACCTCTGATTTAGATTGACCTTCCACTATACCCATGAAGGTAACTATGTCCTCCAGTAGGGTGTCCTTCAGCTGCAAGATGCTGGTTTGCTTAGTTCACATTTTCCTAAATATTTCCTGTAGACAGTATCAGTAATCATTCTTATCTGCTTGATCTACATAGGAGTGATGTGTTTTTCTTTCTCAAACTGTGCTGATTTCCTTGGAGACCAAGATTACAGCCCTTAAAAGAAGAGCTCAGTAAATATGGAGACATCATATCCTGACACATATGTTACATATTCAGCATTTCACTCTCATGGCAAATCCTCACTGACATAATGGGAAGAAAGCAATAATCATTCCATTCCTAAAACTGCCAAACCATCCATTACTTCAAATTCTAGACCTATCTCTTTCTACTCCATCTAGACAAACTAGAAGAAAAAGCTTTATATAACCAATTTACCTCATTCCTTTTCTAATATAAAATTCGTATCATAAAGCAAAAAAGCACCCAAACTGCTCTACCTACATTATCTGACAGTTTACTCACTAGATAAAGAAAAGGTTTCTTACAGGATCAGTACATATTAATCACTCCAAAACATCTGATTTAGAGTCAGTAATACACCTCTGCATTACTCATTTACCTTCTTTGGCTTTGACTCCTCACTATTGACTAGTTTATCAATTACCACTCTAAAATAACCTTCTCTGTAAAATATAATAATTCCCTGTTATCACCATAATATCAGAGCTAGAGTTCTGTAGTGATCAGTCTTTGCAACTATCCTATTTAGTATCTTTATTAACTCCCTCCCACTAACCTAAAAACAGCCAATGTAATCCGTTATTCTAATGATACGGTCTTCTACAATTCTTCTTCAGGTTACAGTACTGTACAGCAAGAATGGTATCTTACCAACCAGCCTATAACAAGAAACCCAAGGAACATGTTCTTTCTTTCAAATGCTTGGGTATAAATCTTGAAACCCAGTTTAAATAAGACCCTACACATTAATAACTTCAAAAAAGTTATTCCACCCTTTTTGGATCCTGCCTGAAGAGAGAAGCACAGTCAGCAAATACATCCTTTACCCCCAGCCACAACATGTTGTTTAACGGTTGGTCTGTGTCTCTATTTAAAACCCTACATACCTAATTATCATCTCAAATGAAATATGGAGATTCATGCGCATCTCTTCTGTAAATGATCACCACCATGTCACATTCCAGAGGGACAACTGTCTCCTTATAAATGAGTAAGCAGCCCTCTTCTTCATTTTGCCTTGTCCATAATACACTATACAGTGACTCCATCCTCTATTTAGCCACAAGCTGACCATCAAATGTACACCATTACAGCTTCTTTCACAAAACAACAATGCCAAGTAATGGTCAGAGCCAACACTCTCATTTATTGATGAGATAATTGCTGCTTGCTATGGACTGTTATGTAAACTCCTTCATACCCACACTCAGCTGTTGTGCCCTATTTATGTGTAATGCAAACTGCACTCATCTCTTGAGTCATATTAATCATTAATGCAAGGGCAATTAAGCTTTTACATTTGCAACTAATAAGCACTTTAATGTCAAAGCTTAAGACATTTGAGTCATTTTAATGTGTTATAATAAATCATTTAGCACTATAAGGGACATCATTCCAATCAAAATTTTCATATTATTACATAGATTGCTGGATTACCTTACTGGACAGTTGTAACATAAATTATTGATGTACCAATCTCTGTATGTTTTTTTAATCTTTTGGAACAAAGGATTATTTTCTGCTGAAAATCTGGTATCTGGTTACCCAAAGAAGCAAGCATGTATTCAACAAATACCTGTATCATACCCAAGTGTGTTAGTAATAAAACATTGTTTTATTAGTCAGATACCCTTACTTAATCTGAAACTTGGCTTATGTCTAATGCTGTTGATTCTGATATATGTCTAGATGGTTATTTTATTGTACTGTATTGTATTTAAAGACTTGATATGATCCACAAATGTGCTGAAGACGTGGCTGTATTCTACCACTCTTGTCACTTGCTTGCAGTACACGTCTAATACAGTTTGCATAAGAAATTGTTGTTCTCAGTGCCACTCATTTTAAAACAATTTACATTGTCTGCTTACTATCATGTTTCATCTGTTCAGGTCGCACTTTAATGATTTTGTGATAGTGCTAAAACTGAGTTTATTGTTCTGGATGATATGCTTGTTGAAGTGGACTACTGCCATTGGGTTGGGAGGGTGGCCTAATGGTTAAGGTGTTTGCCTTACAAACACAAGGTGTGGGGTTTGAGTCTCACAAGGGATAATTGGCTAGGCTTAAAATGGCTTGCAAGGGCAGTTAGTTTAGTACGAACCTATGGAAGCAGTCATCAAACAATCCTGCCCTTTAGACTTTCAAAATGTATCCACCTTAATGGTAAAACTCAATGTATGAATGCACATTTATGTGGTTATCTTCACTGTTTTCCACTGCCTTAGTGCAGAGGCAGGGCATGTTTCCATGTCACTGATGACCCAGGACTGATTAGCAGAGAACACTTTCTTGCCTGTCTTTAAGGAGGATCTGTGGAAAATTCTGTTTTGAGGGTGACTACAGAAAGTGGCTGGGCATCTGGTCCAGAGGTATGTGTTCTTCACAGCATTACAGAGCAGGAAGCCTATCAGAGGGTTGCAGAAGCAAGCAAGCATACCACCTCCTTGCTTGGTTCCATTTGTCGATGACATATCCTGAGGAGAAAAAAGATATAACAAAATAATTACTATCCCTATCTGGTTGCAGCATTATTGAGATCTGAATGATCGTTTACTCACTTAGACACTTAGTTTTGTAACTTGTTACCACGACAAAGTCCACAAATTACACTGATTTTCCTGTTCTGGAAATCTGTGACTGTTTGCTCATGAATCTTTCATACTATTGGTTTATGTCTTGGCTTTCCTTAAATCCTATGATTACATCAACAGATGTTGTATTTATAGTGTTGGTCGACCTCTCTTGTTTACTATCCAATTAATTGGTTAACTCATCAATGTATTTGCTAATCTGAGTATTTTCTTCCTGGGAACACTGTTATAAAGTAGATTATTTTGTAAGATATCCTTGTTACTACTGACTTACTAGGTCATATGAAAATAAAAGGGTCTGTGTGGCCTGTACTACCTATCTTAAGCAAAATAAACCAAAATACATACATCTAGACTTTTGAGCAGGGCTCCATTTTTTAGCTTACAGCTAGATGATTCAGTATATGATAAAGATGCATGGTAGGTAGAATTGTCACCTCACAGCAAGTGTCGTTCCTGTTTGAATCTTGGCTAGGTTGCATTTGGTGTAGAATCTGATTATCCATGCTGTGTTCCTGTAGGTTTTCTCCGTATACTCCAGTTTCCTTTCACCCCTCAAAGACATGAAGTATATTAAATGGTAACTCTAATTTCTCCTGGGTGTGAGTGCAGTTTGTGAGTGTTAGAGAAGAAAAGCCTGACAATCTACTTCCATTCCCTACTCAGCTAAGAAATGCTGGATGACGGTGTTTTTTCATTGGGGTGCTAAAGGAGTCAGCATGGACAAGATGAGGTAGTAGATGATTTACATTCTATATTTCTAGGTATTTTGAATAACAAAGTACACAGGATTTCTCCACTAATGAAGTCATATGAGTCACAAGAACAATTATTGCCAGTCTATTAGCATTCATAATCAAAACCTGATGTCGTACTCTACCAGAAAGCTAGAAACATGTGCAGCATTCTACTCTATTGTTTACATAGGTGTTATTTCCTAACTTAACAAAAAGAAAATGTCTAGACTCTAAAAACTTCTGAAACTGGATTAATTTTGTTATAAAGCATGGGTACCCTACAATACCCTATCTGTGTCCCCAGTACACATCTCCTCAAATTATTACCTGTTTTGCCAGGCAAAAGTTTTTTTTTGAAATGTAATGCATCCACGTATCAATATTTAGCTAACTAGTATCACTTCCTATTATCCTTGGTCAGTTCTTACCTTCTATGTAATCCAGTCTCATGAACCTTTTATGAAAATAAAAACCTGAATCAACATCCATTGATAATTTTCCCCAAAGATTTCTAAAGGTTTCGGACAAAATCATATCCATTCTAGTTGTACTTCTCAACAGACATTTTTGTAAGGTGGGAATAATACCTTAAATTTGTACAAAGGCTTTTTCTGTACCTCCACATAAAGGTGCTTCCTCTAATGCATTAAATGACTATTATGCCATAGATTTTGTGACTTCACTTTCTCACCTTTTCACAATGTATTGACACTCAGCTGTATTGATACTTACAAGAAACACAAAAGGGCCTTACAGAAACAGATGCTTGGTGCCAGAGCCATGGGCTCAAGCTCAATGCCAAGAAATGTATAGTTGTCCCCTTTGGGAAAAAACATGTACCCATGAATTATTACATAGGTGGCAGTACACTAAACACCAAAAGTGTGATAAGAGACTTAGGGACACAGGTGGACAGTGGTCTCACCTTCAATAACCACATTGCCACAACAGTCAGGAAATCCTTCTATGTGGCACATCTCATCACTAAGGGCTTTTCATCCAGAAAAAAGGAGGTCATTGTCCCACTGTACTCATCCCTCATTAGATCTGTTATAGAATACAATGCCCCATTTGGTATGTACCTCTCAAGACATCTGCAACAACTGGAAAGGCCGCAGAAATACCTCATTAAAGAATCACACGCCTAAAGCAGATGCCCTATGCTGACTGCCTTAAAAAACTCCAGCTATACTGTGTCGCATATCATCTACTCCGAGGTGATCTCTGCTTAACATACAAGGCCATGTCAAACCCAGAGCTGTTGGACATACTACACTTAAAGAAATCCCAATTCCTCAGAGCCACATGCCCCAGGGATCTAAATCTTGTCATCACAATAAACAAAACATGCTGGAGGGATGGGTTCCTGACCCAGAGACTCCCCAGACTCTGGAACAGACTGCCCATACATGTCAAGCAGAGCGCCTCTTTGGCCCTCTTCAAAAGGAACCTTGATGATTGGATGGGAGAAAGGAGATTCACCTCGGGGATCACGTCAGTTGCCCTGCTAGACAGGGGTCCAGGGAAGTAAATAGTGTGGGAAGAAATAGCCAGGGAATTGTTATGGCTTGGCTTGTATAGGCCCTAGGGCCGATACCTTGTACCAAACTAAGAACCTATGAACATCTTTCCATTACACTGCATGGTTTTATACCTGAGTAAGGGACTAATACAGAATTGTTTGATATTTTGTTGAATTTATCTGAATTCTGAACTTAGCAGTGGCAAAGTTACAGGATCTCTGTTAATCAGCCAATCCAGAGAATTTGTTTCAATAAACCATTATCTTCTGTTTGATTGCTTTGCTACTTATGGGCTCATTTTAGTGTTTGTAGATAGTTTGTTAGTTACCTGAAGAAGAAATCTTAACATATACAACATACAATCTTCCCTCATACTTCACAAAAACATTTCAATAAACATTAATATAGCAATCAAAAAGAACAACATAAAAGTTATTTACAAAGAACATATAATATAAAAAACAGGTCACAAAGTGTTCCCTTTTTATTCTTGGGATACAGATTTTGTTTTGTCCGCAAATGACACTATCAACCAACTCTGTAATTTTCTAACAACTGTTTCAAATTTATTCAATCTTTACAAGTTTTCATTCTCACATTTGATCTTAAAGAAACAATTGCAATTTCTCTATGACATACCACAGAAGTTACATTGATGAATTCTTTAAAGCTAGGTGATTTTTCTTTTTTCAATTTAATGTTCATAGACTCACAGATTCATAGCTATATTCTAGTTTAACAACCACTAGCGTCTTTATAAATGTAGTCATGCAACCAAAATTAATCCTATGAGTAATTGTGTATTAAAAGTTATTTTAAGAAGTGTATGTTAGGGCATGATTCAATGGCTGCCTTTGTCCACCAGCGATGTAGATGTCAGACCAAGGGTGAATTTCTTATTTCCCATCCACTGGTCCAGGTTGCTCTTGAATAGGGTTAGGGAAGGGCTGTGCATCACATGGATGAGAAGCCTATTCCAGAGAATGGGGGATTCTCTGAGATACAAACCCATCCCTGTAACATGCCATATTTATTTCACAAGCAAAGTTTAAATCCTTAGACCTAGTAGTTCTATTCATTTGTGGATATGTTAAAGGTCCATCAGAGCAGGATCCAGGGATGCTTTGTATGCCAGGCATAAATCATATTCCAGCAGGCTGTGAGAAAAAAAGTATACAGACTGGGCTTTGAGATGATCTGCATAGTACATTTTATTTATCTGCTGTATTCTTTTTGCTAGGAACTTTTGTGGATGTTTCAGTTGTTGCATATGCCTGGTAAGGTACATACCAAATGTTCATAGGTTCATAGATGAATATTGGGCTAATTGCCCTGAAGGGTCATTTTTCAGCCTAGCCAATAACCCAAGGTCAGAATCAAACCCAGGTTCCTGTGTCCATAAGGTGAAAACCTTAATCTTTATGCCAAACCCATACCCTAAACATGTCTGAAAAATACATGATAAGGAGGAGTGGACCCAGCACAGAGCCCCGGAGGACTTCACTGAAGAGTAGGCTCATTGTGGAGGTGGTCTCTCCAATCCTAACTTCCTGGATCCTGCTGTAAGCCAGCTGGCTATCCAGTGAGTTACACAGGAGTTTATGCCTAATTCCATGAGTTTGTTTACAATGCCTGAGTGGGAGTATTGGATCACATGCCTTAGCTATAGGCAGTACACACCATTTTGCCCTCATCAGTTGCTTTGGTGACTCTCTGAAAGAAGTCCACCAGGTTCAGTAGGCATAACCTACCTTTGACGAAACCAAACTGTGTTGGGTCCAGTATCTGAATGTTTCCTATATTATTGTTAATAGTTTCCATGCTAATTCTATCCATGGCTTTGCATATGACATGAGTTAGAGTAATGGGTCTGTAGCTCCTAGGATCCAATGATGATTCACCTCTGTGCAGAGGAATGACCACTGCAGTCCTCCATTCACATGGCATGAAGCCTTTGAGGATGATATGGTTGAATGGTGACTCCAGTAGCCCTGGTAGGTCATATTTCAACCTATTTAGGAGACATTCTGGGATATTATTGGGTAAATACTTAACCAGCTGGGAATCAAACCCAGGATAATGTGAATCCCACAACAATACCCTACCACTCTACCAAACCATGTAATTATTTTTCCCTCACTATTAGTAATAAGGTCCACAATAAAGAATATTGTTTGGGATTTATACAAGAAGAAATGAGTATTAGTTAATATCTTTGACTTATAAATTACACATGTTCAGACAACAAACCATGCAGAAAATTTTGAAAATCTTTCCAACATTTTTTGTTTTTCTCACATCTGAAAATGTATGATACCAGTCAGCTTTTAAGTGTTTTTTATTCCTCCAGTGTGAGGACTCATTTAATTTATACATTTGCTCCAATTTGTAAAATGTTACAAATGCTTTATTTTGATACTTCCAAGTAAAAAAATCTTCCAATAAGTACTAGAATAAATAAAACCCACTGATTTTATAATTATTTGCATTCATCATTATTAGCATCACAAAATTTACATTTTGATAAATATTCCCAATATCTGTCATTTGTTCAGATATCTATGTTTTAATACCAGTTTGGTTTTCTTAGACAAAACAGATTTAATTCCTCCTTTACCAATTGAGTATAAACAAAAAACAAGTATGTTATGATTTTCTAAAACTATTTTATTTGCTAAACCTCTCATTCTCAAATTTATTTATAATATTATTTAATATTGGCTTATTTGAGAGATTAATCTCTTTTTTAATAATTTCATCAGCTTTTAATAACTTTTACTATCAATACAATCAAACCAATAAATAAGACTTTATACTTCAGTTATTCTTGGTGTGCCTCAGAGTCAGGTTCTTGAACTCTTCTACATTTTTATCAGGGATAGGAGGATTCACTGTGTTAACAGCATCCAAGTATATGCTAAAGATTCCGTCATCTTGCTTGCTGATGAAATCGTCTCACTGGTACGTCTGACTTTTTTCTGAACTCTGACAATAAAATTCAGACATAGTTATCTTCTGAGGGCCTTCATATGAGCAGAAATTAAACTAAGTAAATGGTTTTCTCAGTTAAAAAAACTGCAGCCTGGCCATGGTAATCCTAATATTTCCAATAACAGTACTGTAAAGTTAACGTCTCAGGGCAACACATATGAAAAAGTCAGTTCTATTAAATGTGTAAGACTAACCCATCTTAGGATTAATAAACATTGTAATGTCGTAGCTGCCAAGACTAGCAAACATTGGACGACTTTGATTAAGACCAAAGTCTTTCTTTCCCCAGTGACAGACTTCTATTGCCTCTGCGTTCGTACTTCCCTTTCTTTTTCTATTTGTCTTATATTTCTGCCATGCAGTCTACACTTTGTAACAAAATAGAAAAGTGATATAGTAGAAATGCACTATATGCTTGTCTAAAATGGGGTTTGGTCTGCGGCTTTCGTTTATCCAAGCAAAATCTGCACATGCACATCTGTATTCCCTAATCTTTTGTTGTTAACAGGTAAAGATGCTCAATCCAGAATGTAAGCTTCTTGGTAACCTTCTATCACTAGATCTAAAAGTACTTTTGTTGTGTTGATAGAATATGGAATAGACTTCCTCAACTTACATTTTTTGAAAACATGCAAGAAAAAACATATTTTTACTTTTTATTCATGTAGTTGTAATATTACTTAAATGTGCAGTATTATTATTATTTGTATATTATTCACTGTCTTTCTCTGCTGTATAGTGGTACACATCTTTCAAAGGTCTGTGATTTTGCCTCATACCTTTGTCTTTTGCTTTTCTGCTAACTCAGCAAGGACTGTAGTTAGCCAATAATGCCAGACATTAAAGTTTCTTACTCTTTTCTCTTTGGAAAATGCATACTGATACATAACATATCGTTCTGTTAATATTATAAGTGAATTATAATAATATTTTTTAAAAAGTGTCCCTGGATTTGGGCCTTGTATTGTCCATTACTCCATTATTTTTGGACTTTTTATGCACAGAAGTTGAGACCTATGTAAACTTATATCACTAGTATGTTACAATACATTCTCTAAGATAAGTTTTTTTTTTTTTTATTTCCTTGACATGTTGCATTATTTATTTATTTTTTATTTACTGACATTTGGTAACCGGGAAAGTCCACTGGGTGAGAGACCCATTTTCAGTGGAGGCCCAGGGAGAAAAGCTCCAACAACAGTTGCAAAAGTATATATAACAACAAATAAACAGTATTAACAAATTATAGAGGATAAACCAAACGTTAGTAAAAGTTAGTTTCAAATACAGTTACAATAGTGTGAATAACATCAAATAAAGAATGTTAACAAAGTCATATTCGATGGGATTTTGTCATGAGGTAAAAAACATATTATAGAAAGTAGTTACAGTTTCTCTGTGGGGCTAGTCCTGCAGTCAACTGGCTGGACATGGGAGGTAACTAGAGCAAGACAAAAACATAGGTGTAGTAATAAGAGGTGTAAAGATGTTAAGAAGGACTATATGTTAGATAGAAGGGAGTACTTTATTTAGGACTGCTTAGGGAGGTGGTTGCAAGAACAGATTTGGGTACTGAGGTAATGAGATTTAAGTGCGAGCTTAAGTGATTTTATGTAATCTATTTGGGCAATAGAGGAGGGTCGACCATTCCAAAGTTTAGCAATAGAGAAGGAATGAAGGCTTTTTCCAGCTTGCCTGTTGAGTTTAGATACGGTTAGGAGGTGTTTGTTTGAGGACCTAAGGTTTCTGTTTGGAATATATGTTTGCAGCATAGGCTACAAACCATTATTATTATCGAACTTAATCTACATTTAACCACACTCTGTATGTTAGAATTTGTTGCTGATATACTGTTTTATTGTCATTGGTAAATTTAAAGTGTTAATGTTTATATAATATGCATCAAGCATGAAACTGATGCACATTTTGGCCTCAGGTCTGCACTGAAAATGGGCTTTACTGTGATTGACATTCATGAAAAAATTAAATAAATAAATAAGTACTTGATTAAATATATGTTAAATTAAAGCAGTAGTGTTCCTTGGATGGAGCAAGAGGAGCAATGCCCTGGGCGCAAAGTGTTGGGAGGGTGCGATCAGTTGATTCTGATCTTTCTTTGATGCTATACTGGATCTTAAAAGCCAGTATTGCACTTGCAGTCAAACGTGAGCACTGCACCACTCTGTGTGTGGTCTAAACTGTAGCAACTGCTTGCTACATTTTAAAAGTAATTTTTTTTTAACTAAAACCTGAGAGCTGTAGCATTCAAGGTAGGCAGTGTATAAACTGTAGCAACTGTTTGCTAAAGTTTAAAATAACTTTTTTTTTAATAGAATATGTTGTAGGAGGGTTGGGATAGGGCACAGAATCATGATCTGAAAGGCTGTGTAGGAGAGTTAGTGTGCCAGTAGAAGAAACATCCATTATTTTTTTTTTTTGCTTTTCAATGGAATACCTGGGGCATAGATCTAACTGTAATAAGCTGATCACTTACAATGTATGGGCGCTGGCCCATAGTATCGGCCCAGGTGCTTGTGAATTAAAGCATAATAATAGAATATTAATAAAGATATTCAGTGACTTGTTTGTTCCAGTGTGTACAGTTTATTTTTATGTATTACAGCAGGTGCCACAAAGATGGTCCACATTATTAGCATTGCCATAACATAACTGTGCCATATTCACTGGACACTGTAAGTAAGATGTTACAGAGACTGTAGGCAGATATTCTGTCTTGTGCTGGCATTTTTGATGGTCAGATTGGTATTACTTGGAACAAGTATTATTGCTTTCATACAAATTCACTTATCTTCAGTAACATTGTTTCATATCAATGTGCTACCAGAGCATTACATGATATTATCGGAGAGCCAGGCTACTGACTCATAGCTACATGCTGTGCTATTTAGCAGCATAACATAGATCAGACATGCACTTTACCATATTTCTTCACTTTTTTGTGGCTTCAGCCAAACCAAACAATTGATACACCTGTCACACAAATGCACTGCACTGATCTTTACAGCATATCTGGATCATTGTAAATGTTAATTTTCAAATCTTTAAAGGTTTTTTTTTAGACAATGGAGATTTTGTATCTGATGGTTCAGTGAACAGTACACATGTAAATATATTGTACATATTCTCATGATATAGGATTGATATATTAACAGAGACCCCCAAGACAGAAACACACTCGACCACTACAACACAACACCAACCTCAGAACACATAGCTCACCATCACAGTGTGCCCCTTAACCTAAGGCCTTAAGATAAAACACTTTACCCAATGTACTAATCATAGTAGACTCAATTGTGAGGCACACTGATGTCACACTCACTAGGCTGAACAAGGAGAAGGTGACAGTCAGTTGTCTAACAGTCCGCTACATAACTCATGCACTCAGGTCACTCCACAACAAGTACAAATATGACTCAGTCATTGTCCATGTGGCTGTGAATGATCTGAGATGTACCTCCCTGGACTAGATGAAAAGAGATGTGATGGAACTGTCAGATTATGTGGCCCAGGCTGGTATGACCCTAGCCCTGAGCACTGTTCTACTGTCACCCAGAATGATACCACAGTACAAGCAGAAAATGATTGACTTCAACAATTGGTTATGTTTCTGGTGTCATTCTAAAGGGATCCAGTATCTATCTGCCTGGGACGACATGATTGACAGACCTCAATGCTTTGCCAGAGACAGCCTGCATCTGTCAATCCTCAGATACTGGCTACTGGCTAAGGCTCTTGCTACTCCTATAGTGCCTTTTTATGCAGTGTTTCAAAGACCTAAATTCCAATGTAACAGCTACAAACAAATGCAATCTGAGGGTCATGCTGCTCAATGCTAGAAGTCTAAATCTCAAGATGCACTCGCTTGAAGCTCTCCTCAAAATGGAGAATGCAGACATCTGTGCTGTAATGGAGACCTGGTTTAAAGAGGCAGAAATCACCCATTCATTCCATACCTTTTGATCCCAAAATATGGCCAGAAGCTCCAAAGACGGTGGTGCCTCCATATTCATAGAGGATATACACACACCTCTAGACTGGTAGCCCAGCATAATGCATCAGAGATACTTCAGGTACAACTAACACTGGATAAGATGGTGATACAAGTCATAGCCTACTACAGAACCGAAACCATGTCCCTAGACTCTAACTCCAAGTTCCTAAACACCCAGGAATCTATCAAGGGCCAACCTAATACTCTCATACTAGGTGACTTCAACTACCCTTCCATCAACTGGGAAAACCACTTAAGTACCAATATACAGGCCCAATGTTTCCTGGAATTTATCAGTTCCGGTGCCCTGGACCAGCTCATTTTAACACCCACTAGAGGAAGCAACATCTTTGACCTGGTTATCACCAACATGAGAGATCATTGCTCTACACCTATAATCAATTCCTCCCTTGTTAAATCCGACCACAAACTGATCACCATGGAAATCTTCATCTCACCTACACCCCCCGCTAAGGTGACCACCCTGAAAAAGTTCTCCAAAGCTGACATTGGTCTCCTAAAAACAGAAGTGGCTAACTTCTTGGCACCCATGCCAATGGAAACTAGTGGGATGACTGCCAAATCATAACCAATGCACTGTACGAGCATGTACACAAATGCATGGATCTTGCCAGACCAAATAGAACCAAGACGCTCTCCTCCAAAAAAAGGAAGTCAATCTGGTAGTCCCCAGCCATCAATAAACTCTACAACAGAAGGAAGAAACAGTTGCAGAAAAAAATGAAGTCACAAGAATGGAAAAACTCCCTTATCATACTCAACAAAAAATTGAGATCCCTTATCAAATCCTCTAAAGCAAGCTATGAATGCAGAATTGCGGTCGACACCAAAAACAACCACAAAGCCTTCTATAGCTATATCAAGAGCCTCCAAGGCAATACCCAGATTTGCTCTGAGTTATTGCACAATGGTACCTCCTATACAGAGCCAAAAGATATAGCCAACATACTGGCCAACAGATTCAGTGCCAACTTTACACCCCCCCCCAAAGGCTCTATCACAATACCAGAAGAAAGCATGGTACCCACCATTTCTGTGGTACGGAAAAAAGCTGCATTGTCCAAAGCCAAGAATACAGCATCCATGGGACCTGATAATATCCCTGACTGTGTCCTACATGAGCTACAAAATGAACTGGCACCACACCTGTATGCCCTGTTCAATCACAACCTTTCCTCAGGCTTTGTCCCTAACAAATGGCGCACTGCTACAGTCACCCCCCTTCATAAAGAGGAAGCAACTACAGACACTGGGAACTATCGCCCCATTAGCCTGATGAGTCTATTATGCAAAGCTATGCAGTGCATCATCATGGACCTACTTAACAAAGTTTTAGGCAACGTCCAAACTCTTGACCCCACACAGTTTGGCTTTGTCAAGGGGAGATCCTGTCTGCTGAACCTGGTTGACTTCTTTGAGGTAGTCACCAAGGCTGTGGATGAGGGTAAGGCAGTGCATACAGCCTACCTCAACCTGGCCAAAGCCTTCAATACCATTCCCCACTCAGATATCATTAATAAATGCACCAAACTAGGCATCAATCCTTATATCACTAGGTGGGTTGCAAATTGGCTCACAGACATGACCCAGAGAGTGAAAGTTGTGGATTCCAAGTCAGACTGTCAACCAGTCATGAGTGGAGTCCCACAGGGTTTGGTCCTAGGCCCTGTCCTGTTTGGCAACTACATCTCAGAAATCCAGGCCAACACAGATGGAATCTGGTTGACCAAGTTCACTGATGACTGCAAGCTAGGAGTCATTATCAACTCCCCAAGTGATGCAGACATACTACAAATGGGCCTGTCTGAAACCAATGACTGGTGTCAGAACCATGGCCTTAAGCTTAGCGCCAAAAAATGCGTTATCATTCTCTTTGGAAAAAACTCAGTTCCCATGAATTACCATGTTGATGGGAGCCCACTGAACACTGAAGGGGCCATAAGAGATCTGGGCACCCAGATCGACAGCCACCTCACCTTCAACCACCACATTGCCACTGTGCTCAGAAAGTCCTTCTATGTGGCACATCTTATAACCAAAGGTTTTGCATCCATGAAGAAAGAGGTCATTGCCCCTCTCTACTCATCCCTCATTAGACCAGTCATCATATATAATGCCCCATTTGGCATGTACCTGACCAGACACCTGCAACAGCTGGAGAGGCCACAAAAGTACCTCACAAAAAGGATCCTATGCTTTAAACACATGTTCTACATGGACAGACTCAAGAAACTTCAACTGTTCTCAGTCTCTTATCGTCTCCTTAGGGGTGATGTCTGCTTGACTTACAAAGCCATGTCCAACCCATCCCTACTTGAAATGCTACACCTAAAGAAATTCCATTCTCCCCACACCACATGGTCCAGAGACAACAACCTCATTACCACAATCAACAGAACATGCTGGAGGGACAGGTTCATTTCCCAAAGACTGCCCATACTCTGGATAAGTGCGTGCATGCGTGCGTGCGTGTGTGTGTGTGTGTGTGCGTGTGTGCGTGTGTGCGTGTGCGCGTGTGTGCGTGTGTGCGTGTGTGTGTGTGTGTGTGTGTGTGCGCGCGTGCATGCGCTGATACATTTGTGTACGCATGTGCATGTGCTCATTGCTGAGGGAAGCAGCCACTTCTCTGAAAAAAAAAAAATTTACACTGAGGGCAATACATGTCTGGATGCCCAAAAGAACAGTACAACTGAATGAGCTAGTTTAACACTGAACTTACTTTAAAAGAAATGTGTGGTCATAGATGTTTGTTTACAGCAGCTTTTTACTTCAAAATGTGCATATGTTCATAGGTTCATATGTTCATAAGTGTGTACTAGGCTAATGGCCCTGGACCCTTTACAAGCCTAGCCCAAAAAAATTCCCCTGGCACTGTGCCACCCAATGTTAGTTTACAGTACCTCTATCCAGTAGGGCAACTGGAGTGATCCCTGGGGTGAACTTCCTGTTACCCATCCACTCGTAAAGATTTCTCTTAAAGAGGACCAATGAAGTGCTCTGCTTGACGTGAATGGGAAGTTTGCTTCAGAGTATGGGAAGTCTCTGGGTTAGCAACCTGTCCCTCCAGCATGTTCTGTTTATTGTGATAATGAGGTTTAGGTCCCTGGAGTGTGTGGCATGGAGGGATTGGGATTTTATTAGGTGTAGCATATCTAGCAGCTCTGGGTCAGACATGACTTTGTAGGTCAAGCAGAGATTGCCTCTAAGTAGGCGATAGGACTCAGAGTATAGCTGGAGCTTTTTGAGTCTGTCTGTATAGGACATGTGTCTAAGGCCTAAGATCCTCTTAGTGAGGTATTTGTGTAGCCTTTCCAGTTATTGTAGGTGTCTAGTGAGATATATACCAAATGAGGCATTGTATTCTATAATAGGTCTAAAGAGGGATGAGTAGAGAGGGATTATGATCTCTTTCTTCCTGGATGAGAAACCTTTTGTAATGAGATGTGCCACATAGAAGGACTTTCTGACCACAGTGGCAATGTGGTTATCAAAGGAGAGGTTGCTGTCAACCTGTGTCCCCAGGTCTCTTATCACACCTTCGGTATTTAGTGGACAACCACCTATGTGGTAGTTCATGGGCACCAAATTTTTCCCAAAGGGAATGACAATGCACTTTTTAGCATTGAGCTTAAGGCCATGGTTCCGGCACCAGTCATTGGTGTCAGTGAGCCCTTTTTGTAGAATGTCTACATCAGTTGGAGAATCAATAATGGCTCCCAGTTTGGAATCATCTGCGAACTTGGTCAGCCAAAGTTCCTTTGTGTTGGCTTGAACTTCAGAGAAGTAGATGCCAAACAGGATAGGGCCTAGGGCCAATCCCTGTGGGACACCACTTGCAACTGGTCGGCAGTCAGATTTGGAGTCCTTTACCTTCACAGTGTGGATTCTATCAGTGAGCCAGTTGGCAACCCATCTTATGCCATAGGGGTTTATGCCTAGTTTAGTGAGTCTATCTATGATTCCTGAGTGAGGAATGGTGTCGAAGGCCTTGGCAAGATCTAGGTAGGCTGTGTGAACTACCTTGCCCTCATTCACAGCTCTGGTGACAGACTTGAAGAAGTCTATCAGGTTGAGCAGGCATGATCTACCTTTCACAAACGCAAATTGCGTGGGGGGTCCAGAGTTTGGATATTCCCTATGTCCTTATTTATAAGGTCCATGATGATGCGCTCCATAGCCTTAAATATCAGACTCGTTAGGCTAATGGGGCAGTAGTTCCCAGGGTCTGTAGTCACTCCCCCTTTGTGGAGTGGGATAACCATAGCAGCGTGCCATTCGGTGGGAACAAAGCCTGAAATGAGGCTGTGATTGAACAGAGTACTCAGGTATGGTGCCAGTTCACTTTGTAATTCATGTAGAACACAGCCAGAGATATTATCAGGTCCCATGGAAGTTGTATACTTGGCTTTGGACAGTGCGGTTTTTACCTGTGTAGCTGTGATAATAGGGACTTGGCATTCCTCAGGTATTGTGATAGGCCCTTTATGGGGTATAAGGAAGTAAAGTTTGCATTGAACCTGTTGGTCAATATATTGTAGTGAATACGCCACCCGCCTCTTATCTACTCATTTTTATAGGTTCATAGGTTCACAGGAGATTACTAGGCTACCAGCTTAAGAGCCTTTACAAGCCTAACCAATATAACCCAATTTTCCCCAATATATGGCCCCTAGGGGTGAGAAGGTGGCATGGATTTGTGTGTATGCATTGAGTCTTTTATGGATTCTAGGCCTTTCCTGACACAATTCAACAGAAGATATTGCATGGTGGCAGAAGAAAACAGAATTTAATAACAAGAATGAAATTCCTGTTGGGTATACATTCAGTTCATAAATACAAAGACAACAGAAATATATTAATTTCTACTATGGAATATGAAGACAATTTCAAGACCATGAGCTGAAGCACAGAACATAGTCTGGTTTCTTTTTAACATTCTAACTACATAATCACAGCATTTTTTTTGTGTGTTTTGGTGTTATAAATTTCAAAATTACACTTACCTTTCAGTTTTCATATAAATGAATTTATTCAGAAACATGTAGGACACTGCATACACGTTTTCAGCAGATTTGCACAGTAAGATACTTCCTTTCAATTCAGAGATTGCTATAGCACTTCAGTGGTATGCAGATACAGGTAGGTAATGCTGCATTTGTCTAACAGACAGATCAGTGAGCACAGCTAACACACATTGTCTAGCAGTTTGTACAGATGATTAAGAAGCTGTTAACAAGCTGTTTCCTGTCATTTAGAGGTCTGGGGTTTGATTCTCTCATCACTGTCTAACTGTTGTCTCTTAACCACATAGCTTTCTTGGGCTCAGTCTGAAAAAGGTCCATGGAGATCAGTGCTCTACCTTGGTAAAAAAACACAAATAAAAATGAAATAAAATATATAAGTTAGCCATATGCCATTCCCTGAAGCCTTATGCTGAGATTAAAATAGCACAGCAGACTGATTAAATAAATGGGGTTTTCTCAGTGTCTGCCTGTGACTATGTGTGGTGCGGTGTGGTGTGTGTGTCTGTGTGTCTGTGTGTCTGTGTGTGTGTGTGTGTGTGTGTGTGTGTGTGTGTGTGTGTGTGTGTGTGTGTGTGTGTGTGTATATGTATCTATGTCTATAAGTAGGTACCTATGCAACACTGTTGCATTGGTGGGTAGGGGGAATAATAACGTGACTGTTTTAATGACAATAGGGTTCAGTTTAGAGACATACAAATAAGCATTTGTTCCATGCAGCTCTTACATGTATTTGAATTGCTTGTTATTGCAATAGCAATACTAGAGTTTATAAGCAAAGGACTAATAATGCTACAGTGATAACATTTCTGAATACCTCACAAAGTCTCAAGCTCTCATGTTTTCACATTTCGTTTGCAAAGTAATTATGTTTTTGAATTTATTTTGAAAATATATTTTAGCATCAGTCCGCTTTACTAGCAATCTTTTTTCTAGTTTTGCATTGCTACAAGTCACATGTTTTTATTACAATTACTTCACAACAACCACCACTATCACTGAAGCTGCAAAGTAACTTATCTGAAGTCTGCAAGCTTGGGATACCAACATGTGAGCTGTATCTCACTGCAAGTATACTTTTGAAAAGCTAGAAAGAAATCCATTGTGAAATATTCCTATATATCACAAAGAAGCTATTAGTTTAGTCTTAAAAAGGAAAGGCATGGCAAGTTAGCAGTTAAGACTGAAATTTCAAGCATGGTCTGAAGCAAATGAAAATTTACATTATGTGTCTAAATAAAAATAAGATAAGTAAAAACTGCAAGTTCAGTGACTTAAATATTTCATTCATAAGAGAGAGAATTGTCTGTGGCACTAAAAAAGTAATGGGAAGGCATTGAACAGAATCAGAAATCACATTAGATAAAACATTTGATAAATTTAGTAAGGAACTACAGATTTCAATGAAATTTTGCAAAAGTATATTCATTTTCTTTGTGGATTAGGCTATTTAACAGGGTAGTGTATATCAAAATATCTTCAGATGTAGTACTAGTCATCCTAACACTTAAAGAAGAGAGCAGGAAGTGAAAAAGGAAGATTCATTCTGGTGGGATTGATAAACCATTGAAGCTGACCGATTAGGTGAATAAAATGACTACAATTATGAAAAATGACAAACTTAGGATTTGTATAGATTCCCAAATATAAACAAAGTGATTAAAAGGGAATATGGTCCACTACAGCCAGTTAAAGATATTTCATGTATGCTTGCAAGTAAATAATTTTCTTTGCTGGATGCCTATAACTGTTTTTGCACATCAAAATGGATTCTACCGCCTAATGGGAAGATACAGATTTCTTTGACTTCCATTTGACAGTCCTTCTGCACTGTAAGCATTTCAGAGAGCTGCTGCAAAAGTAATAGATGGTTTAAATGGTGTGAGCAATATGATCCGCATGTGAAGATCTACCAACCGTGTAATGCAGACCTAATGAGGCTGTAAGATAGTCTAAGACAGAAAATGTTGAAGTTGAACAACAGAAAACATCAATCATGTGTGACTGTATAACTATGTGGACAGGTTAAGACAGAAAAGTTTGAAGCTGAATGTCAGACATTAAGACTATACTTAATTATGCGGGCTATACTTTGGCACTGGTAGAACAAAACCAAGATTTGGGAAAAAACTAACATCATACTCCCAGAAGGTTAATTAATTCTAATAATATTTCCTAGAATGGTACAATGTCTGGCAAAGTTCATACCAAACCTCTCAGATATCACAGAGCCACAAGTAAATTGAGAATGATGTGATGTGGCTTTGTTCAGCAGAGTAAGGCTGGAACATTTAGATTTTGAAAAGGCTTGTTATTAAGGCTTTTACATTTCAGCTCTATTTTGCATGAAAATCAGATGTGCTACAAGTTTTTGTAGGTTAGTAGGCTACATGCAGTACTGATGAAGGAAATTAGACCAACAGTGTGCCAGTCAAGGCCTTCATAATAAACATGAATAAGGTATGAACAAACAGAAAAAGAAATGTTAGCAAATGTTTAGGCTGTCAAATGTTTCTCAGTATTTATGACAAATGAGTATTGGTGCAATTCATGAAAAACCGCTGCAAATTAATTGCATGAAATCACTTCATAAAGTAAAGATGATACTGTTGAAATTCAACAGTGTGATGAAGGTTCTGTGTAAGACAGGAAAAAAGCATATTCCTGCATCACTTAAGATGCTTATTTAAAGGGTCAAAATGAAGATTTGCTAGAGAAAGTTATGGAATTTTTGAGTTCTTTCTGTAAGTAGATAAACTGAAATAGTTCAGCAAGTATTTTAGAGAGAATAAAAAGATGCTGTTATTGAAAGAAGCTATTATGAGCAGCTTGCCTGGAAATAAAACACTAGTGCACAAAGTCAGAAAATCACATTAATCATAATGAAATGAAACTTTAATTGTGTAAGACTGATGCTTAAATTAGATAAAGTAATATTTTCATGTCATTTGAGAGAAACAGTGTTTGAAAAGATACATGAGAAACATTCAGGGATTGTCACATTTAAGGAAACAGCAACAGGTATAACATATTGACCAAATGTTCAGAGCAGATAGAGAAACTGATCTAGTAGTTTAAAGCATGTTGTACTCAACAGTAATGATAATGTCAAAAAGAAATAATTTTACCAGACACACTACCTTCACAAAGTCATAAAATTGGTAAACATTTGAAATGTGGGGACCTGCTAGACCAAGTCCTGAAATATGGAGACTGAATGGCCGAATTAATGGACTTAAACACAGTAAGTCTCAGATGCCATTTCCCAGAATATTTCCTTTTCTCCAAAGTATGACAATCTCAGAGTTGGTATCTATAAGTTTGGGGAGGGGGTGCAAAGGTGCTTGCCCTCCTGCAAAAAGAAGTTTTAAGGAGAAGAGTGATTTTCAAGGGTTACTCTTTTGTCTTTTCAGTCTTTTTTCTATGGCTTTTTGGGACTTGGCATTTTGAGTGTAGACATTTCAATAGGGAGTTCATAAAGTCACATTAGTCATACTAAAATAAAACTTTAATTGTGTAAGACTGATGTAACATTTTCATATCAAATGAAACAGTGCTTGAAAAGATACATGACTCACTTTTAGGAATTGTCACATTAAAAAAAAGGGGAAGAGGCATAATATATTGATCAAAGGTTCAAAACAGACAGAGAAACGCATATAGTTGTGTTACCATGGTAGCAATGAAAAAGTGAAAAGGATTTTACATACAACGACAATATACTAAAAAATGTGATAGTGCCTTGTAGCAGATTGTTCCTTGTCAGTTTTGGAGTAGAGAGATTAACCACTACAGACAGTAGGGTTTTCTCCAGCTCTGTTACTCACTGGATGGAGAAATGAAAATGAAGCAGAAGAACCAAGCTCAGACTATGATATTTGACACCCATGGCTCCTCATAGTGCCATGACATCATTTGGTGCTGAGTTTGTGACTTACCAATTAAATATATTTAAAATATGAAAGACTGAGTAATGGAAACACAAAACCATAAATGCAATTATTCTGCTACAGTTCATTTCACTAGAAACAGGAAACCATTGTTCCCCACTTGCTATGACTAATTTCATATTTATCTTCATTACTAAGTGAACTACACATTCCAGGTGGACATAATGTGAAATGTCATTGCTCTCAGTGCAAGTGATTTACTTTAGTGTAAGGCCTATATATAAAGAGACTTACTCTGAGGGCCAGATTACAAAAACCTGCATTCAGTCCACTCTCACTATAAGTGGTCACTTAGTCTGAAAGCAGGTCTTTTGGAATTGGGCCCATTATGGAAGACAAAAAATATCTGCTGCTATTGATCTTGTAGAGTTTGTAACCATAGAATGTTGCTAGATGTTTATTAGCCATTATGAGAAATGCAGTATTTGAATACTTATACTAATAACTGGCACAGCTAAGTGACTTACAGGTCATTGTAAGGCATCAGTTAAATTCTCAGATGATGATACAGGAGAAAACTCTCATGATACTGACACTGTAAGGTCAAGTTCAGTTCCAGTGCAACTTTATTACACTGCTTGAACCCAGACACTATCACAAATAAAAACAAATAAAAAATTGTTTAACTGGCCAGAGAGAAATAAAGTCATAATTAAAGTTAAGGTCAAAACCAGATATTTGCTTAAAATTATATAAACTTTTATACAAGGTAAAAAAGATGAAATTTGGTAATGTTCCATAGCTTGAGAATGTGTAGTTCATATTGTTATTATGCAATTAGGAATGATTTTCATATTTCTGTAAGTATCTAAAAATAAGCTCATAAAAAGGAATAGCTTATCATCATGTGAAAGCTCGGATCTTGTTGAACAAAAGCGTTGCTGATAATCTGTGACCAGGTAGAACAACTTCCAAAATATGATCAAATATTTGTTAAAAATTTAGAGAAAATCTAAGCCTGAAATTTTTAGATCCTTTTTGCCTTATAAAATATTATAGTATGGAAATAAGGACATTTAAAAGCATTGATTTATATAATTCTAAAGAATAGTTTTCAATAAGCAACATAGCAGTTTCTACCTGTTTAGCAGCATTTACTATCTTTAAGATATTTATGGTTGCTAGGCTTATGGGCCGGCCACGGTGGTGCAGTGGTTAGCGTTGTTGCCTCACAGCAAGAGGTTCCCTGGTTCAATCCTTTGCTGGGGTGCCTTCTGTGCGGAGTCTGCATGTCCTCCCTGTGGTCATGTGGGTTTCCTCCGAGTGCTCCGGTTTCCTCCCACATCCCAAAGACATGCTGTAGGTGGATTGGGCACTCTAAAATTGGCCCTAGGTGTGAGTGTGAGTGTGTGTGTGCCTTTTGTGGAAGGTTGGGCATCGGGCTGGCAACTTGACACCGTAAAACTCCACTGCCAATTATGAGCAGACAGGTGATCTGCTGTGGCGACCCCTAACAGGGAAAAGCCAGAAGAAAAATGGTTGCTAGGCTTATACGATACTTTTTAAGATACTGATACTTTTTATCAGGAATCTGATAATGTAGATGCTAAATGTGTAGGACTGCAAACCTAATAGGTGTGAATGAGTTAAGGACAACAATCTGCAGGCATTATTAAGGAATTGTAGGCATTTCACAAGACAGAAAGGGAGGAACACAAAGAAGGTACATTATGTTACAGTTTCAGTTGTTTCTGCCTTCTCAGAGAAAGAGCAGTCAAACTTTGCATAATAAGATACAGCAAATTATGATAGAAATAATCTGCCTCAAGGTAGCAAAGAGTTTCAGTGTGGTATGACCTCAAAAAGATTCATTGCCAGAGAATTATTAAAAATAATGAATACAAGGATCAGAAATTACATTAACAAAACTGAGATATGTCAGACTCATTAAGAAGCCTTAGATATATTCATACTATGCAAAGTATAAAGAATGGATTATAAAGACAAAGGAATAATGTTAATCAAAACATTAAATCATGCCCTAGGTCAGATATAAGTGTTATCTTGGGTTTTAGCCCATGCATTGATGATAATGACATGTACCGCCGTGGTGGTGCTGCGGTAACATTGTCGCCTCACAGTTAGACGTTGCCCGTTCGATTCTCAGTTAGAGTGTCTTCTGTGTGACAACATGCGTGAATGGGCATTCCTTCATTGAAGGTTGTGCGTTAGGCCTGGCAAGCCAGCATGTAAAACTCTACTGCCAGTCATTAGCGGACCGGAGTTCCACTGTGGCGACCCCTAACCGGGAAAAGCCGAAAGACACAAACAAATTGATGATAATGACATACTAGACTTGTTATAATATACTTTATATAACCAAGTATGTGCATTATTACAAACTGTGTCTTTGTATTTGGTAGTAGACTACCATACATATAGATGGCCTTCAACTGATGCAAAATAACTCATTTTTTTACTTAAGAAAAGTCAAAAGCTCACATAGTGCACCAACCTTAGACATTATCTGTATACCATGTACATCTTAGTGTAATGTCCAAAATTCAAAAACCAGTCCGTAAAAAATCAGAAAACCATGAAATTTTAATATAACAAGCAAAGTGTTTTTGTCCTTTACACTTCATAGGACTTCATCAGAACCCAGAGTGACTTTCAGTTTAAGTTTAAATAAACATTAAAATAAATCATGTCTTCACAACCATCCAATACAGACAAAGCAACATTAACACTCTAATTATCCTAAAATTAAATTGAGTAATTAAGTCCCTTTAATAATTAACATTTAGACAAGTAAAAAAAAACAACCAGTGAAGTTGTAAAACATCAAATAGTAATTTAGTCCCTCTTATTTTAAGAGCTTGTGTTATTGAAATGTGTTCATTAAGCCAAGGAAAAATAGAGGCATTAAACTTCAGTTGCCATATGCGCTCTCTGTATTCTAAAAAAGTTTCCTAATGACCTCCCCTATCATTCTGTGGTTTTACTTCCAAAATGATACAATTTAAACTTAGTAAAGTTATGACATACCAAGGTGTTTTTAAAATGGGAACTGTTGGTGTTTTTCTTAAGAATGTCAGAATTGTGTCCGTAGATTCTCTTACAAAGATGACTTTCATTTTTACCTATGTAGAAACATGTACAGCTTATACAAATTGCTATGTAAACTAATCCTTTGGTATCACGGTTTCCCTCTCCTAGAAACATTTTAACAAAATGTATTACAATTAAAGTAATCAATTACAATTAAAGTAATCAAGTATCCTTCTAGTATGTATGAACACTGCCTACAAGATCTGCAGTACTGAGTTTCAGAAAGCAGAAAATCTTTCTGCAATCTGTCAAATAATCATTTTAGATTTCTCCCAGTCTTATAAGTAAATAGTGGTCTAATCTGAATATATCAACATTGATTTTTGAAATATTACAATTGTTTTCTAAAATATTACAAATCTGTTTGTTGCAATTGATAAATTTAATCACAAAAGAGTTGTTAAAACAGTTCACTGCCTCCTTTTTTCAACACCAAATCAGTTCCAATCTCATTAGCTAGACCTAGTAATCATCAATATTTTGTTACCCAACCTTTCAAAAAGTTGTCTCCTATATTTTGAAGTAAAGCTGCACCCATTGCCACACCCTGTACCTGTCTGAAATATTCTCCTTCAAAGTAAAAAAAAAAAAAATGTTATAAACAATTTCCAAAACATATAATAAAAATTGTATTAATTTCATGTCTAGATCTGTTAGTTTCAATAATGCTGAGTAAAAAAAAAAACACTAATCCAGCTTCATGGGGTATACTGGTGAACAAGTCAACAACATCGACTCCTTAGTAAGTGGTGTAAATGAACATATTTATAAAAGCAATATCATCATTAGCATTAGTGTTCTATAAGGTTATGTCCAGTGAAAAGCAATGAGAGAAGAGAATTTAAACTGTACAGAATAGAGTTACCTGACCTCTGTAAGTTGTTTATGAAAAATTAGTGTAAAAAGAAGAGAAGTTAAAAGATAAAATGATCTATATCAGAAGTCGCAAAGGCAACAAACTCTACTCCATCATCCCAAGATAGGATAGATACCCTTTATTTGCTTTATTCTACTCCCTCGCATCTAAACCTACTAGCAGCCTGAGCTTGTTTCAAACTCAGGTTACCAGCAATCTCCCACTTTAATTGCTACAAACTATGCAAGAAAGAAGCGATTAAGATTACATTTCTGGCAGTTGTGCAGAGGATTAATTCTGTGAGTTGTTCACAAAAGCTGCCCCCTGTATTCTAGAGTTTGATTCCATCAGTCTATGTCTGCCTGCTGTGTGGCTTTGAAGAAGTCATTTAACCAGATAGTGCTTCTAGGCTGTGCCTGAAAAAGGTCCTTGTGGATCAGTGTTCTGTGCCCACTCAAAAATACAGGCACATAAATAAGTAAATTGTATCACACATACACACACACACACACACACACACACACACACACACACACACACACACACACACACACACACACACACACAAATGTACACACACACGTATATATATATATATATATATATATATATATATATATATATATATATATATATCAGTACCAATTACCTTTCTTTATGACTGCAATTCTAAAAGCACTTAACAGAGACCTTGACAGGCAGGGATATATGAAATTCAGTTATATTAACAATATGCCGAATAATTAAAATTAATATATTTTGTAGACTATTTTACTATATGACTATTTTCATGGAAAAATAATGCATTTTTTTCAAACTAATAATCAAATTTATCACATACCTTTGATAGAACAGTAAAAGATTATCACTGAATGTCCAAGTATCTTAAGTGCTGTCCTGGGAATATTGGAACTTTAAGGGAAGTGGCACAGTGGTTAAGGTGTTTACCTTGGGGACTGAAGGCTCAGGGTTTGATTATTACCTTTGGCTTGGGGGTTGGCATAATGGTCAAGGCATTTACCATATAGACACAAGGTACATGGTTTGATTCTCACCTTTGGGAAGTACGGGTAGGTTTAAAAAGGCCCCCTAAGGTCATTAGAACTAACCTTAATAAAAAGTGAAAATACAGTACAATGTTCTAGAGCCTTCCCTTTTAAAACATGTTAAATAGTGTAGCAACGATTTTTGGAATTCACTGCAATCCTTGCTTAGTTTCTGATATTCTGGGACTCTAAGTATCGGGTGTCACAATTCTGATAGTCAGTTGAGTAAAATTCCAAGAATTAATGTAATGATGTTATTTGATTCTAAAATGAAAAGATGTTCAGTTTAGGATGCATAATTTTGTCAGATGGTTTGTCAAGCTGCTGCTGATTTGGAGCCATTTAAATAATGAAGCTAATTGGAACCCTATATGGATTGCATTTTGACAGGTACTAATAATGAAACACAATTCATTTAACCCTTTCTCTTTTCTTAGTTTACTTACTCTATGACAATGGGATGCATAAGCTTGTTATCAGTCTTATCAAACCACTCAGACATTAATGAAATACCTGAATTCTTTTAGGGAATGTGTATTTTGTCAACCTGTTGTAAACAGGCTAACCGTAAATATAAATACTGAAATCCCTTTGATATCCAAATGAAAAAAAAAAAAACATATCTTTTTAAATGTAATGGTCTTATTCATTGACAACAGATTAGGAACAGCTAAAGAAATTGTAAATAAATTAAATATTAAAATGACCACAATGTGCAAGCCAAATTACGTAGAACTATATACCAGTAAAAAGGTTTCTTGTAGCCACTAGAGATTTTGATAAGATTAATAACTCAGTCATGTATCAATGACAATCAAAGCACACACACACCCACACACACACACACACACACACACACACACACACACACACACACACACACACACACACACACACACACACACACACACACACACTTTTATCTGTCTATCTATCCATATATCTATCTATCTATCTATCTATCTATCTATCTATCTATCTATCTATCTATCTATCTATCTATCTATCTCATAAGTTATTAAATGATCCTGACTTTTTCTTTCATCAAAATGTTGGTCATTCATTCTAGAAAATAACAAAATAGAATTTAACTGATCTCAGATTTGAAAAAGGACATAAATATATTCCATTTTTTCAAAATGAGATACTCATACATTTATAACTACTCATAATGAATCTGTTACTCATATTAACTTTAATTCTTTTGGCATCTTGGAATTACCTATGCACTATACTTGCAAAACTGAAGAATGAAATCAGAAATCTGTAATCTGGAAATGTATATTCTGTGAAGACATATGCTGTGAATTATCTGTTAGACTGCAAAAGTTCAAAATAGCTGTTAATTATCACAGAACCATGACATTATTAACATAAATCATGATTTATATAATACACATTTGGTTAAATATTACATTACTAGGAATTGGTTTTCCAGAGAAATAAATCTTATGAATGCTGCCCTAATTTTATGAGACACTTATTAATGCCCTTATGATATACAGACGATTTTCTAAATATTTAATGAAACAGAACACTTATTAAAAAAAATATGTACACTATGTTTGCAATGTATGGAGTGTTGCAATTATGCTCCAAAACTGAGGAATAACTGGTTTATTAGTCACCTTAATGATGCAAGAAAGCTTCTGTTAGGCATTCTTACTGCTAGTAAGTTATAATCTTGTGTGAGAACATCAGTAACAGTCAACAGTTACCACAGAACAGCAAACACTTTTAAAAGCTCTTAATTCATGCAGCTTTCTTTAAATCAAATAAATAAAAAAATAACTAAACAATTAAAATAAAAACATCTGAAAGACCTCTAACACATCTAAAAATCTTTGCATGTATTCTGTGGTTGCTGCTCTCTGTGTGGCAACAGTTAAGTGGCAACAGTAAGTGTGTTAAAGCTTTCAGTGGTGTAAAACAGTTAACATTCATACATCTTAACTTTTTTAGCACATGACAGCAAATAAAGTTCCATGCAGTGGAAATATCAGGTATTTTAATTATGCTGTTATATGTTCTTAACATTGGTGCCAAGGCTCACCACTTGAATTTTGCTTTCAATGTGAATTTCCTGTCAGGCATGTCTTGAATACATAAGAAACAAGTAATGATCAGATGTATAATCATAATCATTTATACTAAAATCAACGATCCATAAATGTAACTGAGACAAAAATGTAAAAATAACTCATAGTCTGCATTTATTTTTCAAATATTTTGCTGTCAGTCAGGAGACTCCAATATCATCAAATTACTTTCCTATTTGTTTAATTATATTTTTATTACAAGAATAGTATTCTGTTTGTTAATTCACTCAGATATATAATGCCTTTTTGTATACTTCCAATTCACATCCATATCTCCTTAAAGTGTCCAGAACTTTTTTGGGTACGGCTATTAAACTAAGTGACTTACCAACTAATAGTATAGTATTAGAAAGGGCTAGGAGTTATTTACAAAATAAAACTAAGATTGCTAGTTTAGGACATCCTGCAGTGGAGAAATTAATCCCTGTTTGTCACATATTATTTATATTTTCATATTTATGTTCATATTTTCATACCTGAGAGACCTACATTTTATTGAGGTATGCACTGTGAAATACCAATGTGGGAGATGGGACAATTCACTGAAAATGCCAGTTTATATACCACTGTACTGGTTATTTGTTTGTAATTATGAAAATAAGCAATATTTCCATATGCACTTAATACTTCAAGAACCAAATGACTTATCAAAATCAAAATTTTTATTTTTAAATAAAAAAAAAAAAGTATTGCAGATGAAGGGGAATCACATTATGGGAAACAAGAATCTACCTTAAAATATCTAGGAATTGAGTTATGTCGGGATAATAATGAATTAATCTAAAAAAAACTACAATAATGCCATCAATACAATTCAAATCTCTGTGGAAAAGTGGAACAAAATAATATTAACATTTGAAGATAGACTACCGTTAATAAAAATGGTTTTACTACCCAAGATTCTATATATAGCTTTGGCAATACAACTGTTACCAGAAAGGAATATACTCAAAGAAATAAACACATGCCAAATAAAATTTTTATGGTTTCCCAAAAGAAACAGAATAGCTTTAATACATCATATCAGACAATGGAAACAGGGAGGATTAAACTTTCCTGACATAGAAACATATATAAAAGCATCAATATCTAAAACAATCTCAGATTGGAAAAGTCTAATTCTGCAAATTGAAAAGACTTACTAACTGTAATATCAATAAATTAATTTGATTTACAAAAAAATTTCAAATAGATAAAAACAATTTGCCATGGCACATATTATGTATTAGTATGCAATATAACATAACTAAGCCCACTAAAACTCATGTGATTAATTATTACATTGACTCATTTAGAAAAATTACTGCGGTGGTGGTGCTATGGTAGCGTTGTCACTTCACAGTAAGACGTTGTCCTGTTCGATTCTCAGCTAGAGTGTCTTCTGTGTAGAGACATGTGTGAATGGGCGTACCTTCGTTGAAGGTTGTGCTTCAGAGCTGGCAACTCTGCATGTAAAAATCTACTGCCAATCATTAGCAGACCGGAGTTCCACTGTGGCGACCCCTAACCGGGAAAAGCCGAAAGACACAACAATTAATGCAAACATAGATTTAAACACCTGGTTTGATCTTTTAACACCATTCATAGTTACAAAGAACTATCCACATAAAATATACAGAGAAATAATTAATTCCTGAGAACAGAAAAGATCTGTTTGTTGGTTTCAATGTATCAAAGAAGTAAACATTCTGGATATGCAAACAATAGAAACAACATACAAAACTCCAAAACAAGATTGACAACTATGCAAAGCATTCTGATGTATGAGCAAGATTTATAGGTAGGCAGAATAATTAGTAATTCTTCATTTAAAGAAATACCTAAACTTACAAAATATCTATATGAAATCATATATAATGATTATGACATGGGAAATAGTATTTCAAAATTTTATAAGATATTGATAAATTATAAAACAACACCCAAATCCTCATATTGGAATTATATAACAAAAGGACACTCATTACAGCTAACTGGAGAAATTAAACCAAATATTTTATTATCAATAAAACATACATCCTTTACATAATACTCAAACATTTTAATTGGAAATGCTTGCACAGAGCATTCTTAACTCCAGATAGAATTACTAAAATTAATTCTTCCACAAAGGAAATATGTTGGAGGTGTGAGCAAATACACAATGCAGATTGGAATCACATTTTTTCGACTGTGTTAAAAATAAGCCATTTTGGAATGGTATTAAAAACTTTTTACAACATTTATTTAATGAATCATTTAATTTATCTAAAGCTCTAGTATTATTAAATGTGTACGAAGGTCCTCATTTGAAGGAGTCAAATATGTATCTAGTATGGGCAATACTTGCAATCTCAAGGAAGTGTATAACAAGAAGATGAAATACAAACACAATACCGACTTTGGAAGACTTCTACAGCCTACTGAAGACCACAGCATTGTTGGAAATTAAAATGAAAAGAATTACGGATTCATCTTAAGCCATTTATTAACAATCCATTGAAAAATGTCTTATCATTGATTGACACTTTACAATAACTGAGCAGATACACTCTGATAACTGGATTGTTATACGTATAAAGTATGTGTATATATTGAGCTCTGTTATAGTGTCAGGCTGATGTAAATAGTGTACATAGTTATTTAAGATGTTATATACAAATGCTATGGAATTTGTTCAACTGTATTGAAAAATAAAAAAAAATTCAGAAAAAGAAACAAATGATTTAAAAACTGCTGCATGACATTAGGTGTAACCTTAGATATTGTTAAAAAAACTGCCTTTGATGTTTGAAATGTAGGTTGCACATCTTGAGAGATATTCAGTATTATTTGTATTGCTAATTATACCATTAAAGATATGGCTACATATTTCTGTAAATATCCCAGTAAGAATGCATTTATAGAGGAATTTATTGTTATGTGAAAGCTTATATTTGGTTAACAAAAACATTCTAGCAATATATGTCTATGTATAGTTTTCAAGATATGAAAATTTGTGAACATTTAGAAAAATATAATTTGGGGGTTGTGTGCATTATAATAAAATACAGTATTTATGGAAAAGACTATGAATGCCCTGACTACTATCACTGGAAAGATTTTTTCTTGTTGATAACATTGCTGTTTGTACACTTTTAATAGCTTTTAATGTTTACAAAATATTTACAATTTTTTATGCTTTTTGTTTATTTTCCCTAAAATGCACTGGAATATAAGATACACATAGGCTGCAAGAAGTGGGACGTTCAACAACACATATGTGTTAATGAGTTAATTAAATGGTTCTGTTTCTTATTATATTTTTACAAATATGACATTTTGTTATTAAGGTATAACAAGTCAATGAAAAGTTACAGTTAAAAACAGAAATGACCAGATATTAATGTTGTATATTAAAGTAGTGGCTATACATATAGATATATATAGATATAGATGTCAATATATATGTTTTGTAAGCTGATATGTAAGTATATTCCCATTAAAAATGAGAAATTTAAGGTAGGTAGTTTAGTTATAGGAAGACATTTGTTAAAATTACAATCTAAAATTCATGAACAATGTGCTAAAGTGGAAGGAATATATGGTAAGTGTTGAATGAGAACTCTGAATTCTGTCAACTGTAGCACTGCAACATAATTTGGAATTAGAATAGCAGAATTTTTGAATTTGATAAATACTTCGGTTTAATTCAACAAGATCACAGTATTACACTTCTCACAAAAAACTAGTGAATCAATACCAAAAACTAGAAGTTATTTACAATGTTGTTGACTGGTTTAAAAATTCAAATGTGGTTGCTAGCATCAGTCCAGGAGACCATCAAGAAGACTAGTCCAAATTCCCAATGTCCTAAGGTACTGTACCGTCTGGTTAAGTGATTTACTCAAGGTCAAACTGTAGACAAGTGTAGACTTAGGGAATCAAACCCTGTAGCACAGTCTCTCAGCTGTACATATTTTTGCAGAATGTCCAGATTTTTGCCTCATATTTTTGGTGTGTTCCTCCTAAAATCTGTACCTTTCTGGCAATCAGCTGAGGATTGAAGTAATTAAATAATGCCAGTTATTTGAGTTTAAGACTCCACATCCTTCAGAAAATTTGTGCTAATGCAAAACCTATTATTCTATCAACTTTCTAAGTTTATAAGAACAATATTTAAAATCTGTCCCTATTTGTCCCCCCATCATTTTAGGCTTTGTCCAGATTTATTGCTCTAAGAGGTTGAGAGGTATGCGACACACACAGAAAGTATTCCATTAACTGCTCATAGTCGTAATCCTCTGTGCAGTAAATTCTACACTGGGATTGCCTTGAATTTGGACTCAGGACCTCTCACACCTAAAGTGAGAATCACATCACTAGAGCATCAGATATATTCAAATAAACTACAAACACATGAATGTAACAACCAAAACAAAAACCAGGAAAAACAACAGCCAAAATCCACCAAGTAGCAGTTTATTGTAAAACTATCTGACGTCTTGGCCACAGCCTTCAAGGAGTACAACTCATGAAAAATCATAGGCAAATATATACTCAAACAAAATACCAATTATACACTTAGCTAATAAAAATTAACAATCAATTAAGCAGCACTTTCCAATTAAAATCTTCATTCAAACCAAAAGGAGACATTGTTTTAAACTTTAGAATATATACAGCTTCTTTATATAATAAAAGTGATTTAATATTTAAGTTATTATATTCAGGAACACAAATTTGTTCTAAAACAGTACCTTGTAAGTCCCTGCTAGTCCCATGATGAAATTTTAAAAAATGCATAGCTACAGGACTTTCTTCCTTTCTATTGTCAATGTCCCTAATATGTTCCAACAGCCTCACTTTGAAGGCTCTTTTAGTTTCCCCAATGTAAAATTTTTTACATGGACATTGTAAAGCATATACAACACCCACCGAACTACAGTAAAAAGAACATTTAGTGTTGAATTTCACATTATTAATGTATGGAAAACAAGGTACAATAAAATTACATGCCACAAGGATGAGTGCCTTGTTTAACAACACTATGATAAATAACATCCAATGGTACATTAAACCTACTTTTAACTAAAAAATATTTTATATTTCTACCCCTACAATATGAAAACTTAAGTTCTAAATTTAACCATGTCTGAACACTGCCTAATGAATATAAATATTTCCAAAATTGTATAACAATTCTAATAAACTCAGTAGTAAAGCAGCCAAATGTGGTTACAAAATATATAGTTTCTCTAATTTCTTGTGCCCTACCATAAATATTACCATCATTGTTAAAAATGAGACAAGGCCGATTATTGGTTTGTTTTTTGCCACCATTTAGACGCTTATAACTATCCTCTAATATTTGTTTATTATATCCCCTACACAAAAAAGATTCTAAAACTGAACATAGTTCTTTATTAAATATCTGAGGTTCATTACATAATCTGGAGATTCTCAGCATCTCTCCATATGGCAGAGCCTGTAATGTATGCGGGGGGTGGCCACTAGTTCCATGTACATACTGAAAACCCCCCTCACATTTTCTATTTATTGAAGTAACCAAATTTTGACCATCTGAAATGTCCAACACCACATCTAGAAAAGGGAAATAGTATCAATTCTCAGCCCATCAAATTGTAAAGAAAACCTGTTATTATTTAAATCAGCAACAAATTGATGTACAACAGAATGACCACCTTCCACCAGGAATATTAAATCATCCACATATCTGAAATATTTAATAACGTGTGTATGAAAAAAATTATGTTTATAAATGACTTCCAATTCAAACAAGCCCATCACCAGATTGGCATACATGGGGGCAAAAGCAGCCCCCATGGCTGTCCCTTGTAATTGATGGTATACAGTGTTGTTAAACTCAAAATAGTTGTGAGTAAGTGAAAAATAAATTAGCTCTACTATATATTCAGTTGCTGGAGAGGCTCCCAAGAAGAACCTAATAGCTTCCATACCAAACTGATGTCTAATGTTGGTATATAGGCTCTTCACATCAATTGTAACCCAATACATATTCTTATTCCAGGTAGTCCCTCTTATTTTCTCTAAAAAATCAAACACATCCGTAATATAGGATGCTAACTTTGTAACATAAGGTGAAAGAAAATTATGTAAGAAAATTCCCAAGTTGTGTAGAAAATAATTACAACCAGAGACAATCGGTCTACCCGGTGGTTTTCTCAAATTAATTGATTGTTAATTTTTATTAGCTAAGTGTATAATTGTTATTTTGTTTGAGTATATATTAAACTACAAACACATGTCTCACTCTGTCTGTTGTTAGCATGCTCAAATGAGAAGGGGACTTGAACCCACAGTAATTATCACTTGCATTTTGAAAGGAAATGCATTAAAGTTTTTAGCTAGTTGGACATCTCATTGGATGAGTATAGAGAAGAGCTGATAAATGGATCATGGACAAAACTTACAGAGATCAATGAGGCACTAGATGAATAATCAAACTCTTCATGTCCCTGCTCAATCAAATAAACTCCTTCAACATTTTTCCTTTCAACTAATTCACACAGGTACTATCAAAAAATACCTCAAAAAAATAAAGCCTGCTAAAACTGCCCCTGACAATCGACTTGAAGAATATCTTAAAATAGCAGCTGAAGCTATTGCATATCCAGTTTTAATTCTGATAAAGCAATCCATATCTGAAAATAAAATAGATTTGCTATGTAAAAATTACTGATTATTCCTCTGCACAAGAGTGGAATCAATACAGATCTTTCAAACTATAGGCCAGAGGCTATTTTATCTCACCTATCAAAAATATTTCAAAAATGTTTTAATACGCAAATTTACAACTGTCAAATAGTCAATTATCTGCTCTCTTCAACCCAGCATGGCTTCTGTCATTATATCAGCACAATTACTACTTTACTGAATTTTTTTATATTTTTTTTCCCCTAACAGATTTGTTTGTTTTTCAATTGAATTGTACAAGTTATAGGTCACGTTAAAGGTGAGACAAGTTTTGAAATGATTTATTGTGGTCTCATTTTTTTATATCACAAAAACCCTGACATTTTAACAGTGGTGTGTAAACTTTTTATATCCACTGTGTGTATATATATATATATATATATATATATATATATATATATATATGTATACATACACACACACACACACACACACACACATATATATATATATATATATATATATATATATATATATATATAGAGAGAGAGAGAGAGATATGGGTTTATGTCAGATTATCAAGTTTTCAGAAACTCAGACTTCATATGGTCGAGACCATATGTTAAATTTTCAGAAAACTTGAAACATTTGTATGGAGATTGCAGTACAGTGGGAATCTGGAATTTACCGTTTTTTGCCATGTAGTGTGATCTTGTAGTTGGTACATATAATTTTTAAAGGGGTGGGAGATGCAGGAATTTCATGTTGTCTGGGGTGCATGACCAGACCAGCAAGGATTTATTAACAAGAAAGACTAGCCTTTCAGGTCATAAAGCAATCTCTGGCCTATAAACCAGAACATTAGACTAGAAAATGGTTAAGAACTTCAGCAATATATGAAGAAAGTTACTACACTATAGCTCAGTGATCATATTATAAACACTTGAAGGGATCTAGTGTTGGAAGCATATTCAAAACACTGGCCAGACAGTTAGAGCCAGAGGGTCGTAGTCAGTGAAGCTCAACTGGATGATTGGATAGGAAATTGGGCTCAGTACTGCTTCTAGTCCTTTTCCCTGCCTTCATAAATAACCTTAGAGAGTGCCTAGGGGAAAATGTTTGCCTTTTTTTAATGATAAAACAAAGTTATGTAGCAACATCTATGCACAAAAATGTACCGAAAGCTTGAGAAGAGTCCCAGTATGACTCCCCATCAGATCACACCAAACTTCTTGGTGTGGAGATTGTCAAGAATCTCAAATTTGACTTCTACATATCTCATACCATAAAAAAGTACACAAAAAACTTGGTGCACTATATAGAAACAAACAAAACCTAACCAAGGCAGCCAGAACTTCTATTGCCAATTCTCAGCTAATATCCACCTTACTCTATGCTTCTTCTATACTTAACCAACCTTAGACAGTCTGACCTAAACAGGTTTGAATCTTGCTAGAATAAAACTGCAAAATTTGCAATGGGTGAATCCTACCGCAGCCACCACTGCAACACACTTAGGGAACTAGACTGGCTGGAACTCCCACAACTTCTTCACCTGAATCAACTCTCATTTGCCCACAAACTAGTAAACCATCCTCATAAAATCCCTTCATTTCAAAACCTCCAAACTTACTGCTCCTCTAGACCCTTATGCTCCAACAGCAAAAATCTACTTCTTGTCATCAAACCCAAAAACTCAGCAGGAGAAGCCTTATTCTCCTGTACCATATCCAAACTTGGAACAACCCCCTCCCCTCTATAACCACTATACCATCCGGCAGTCAATTCAAAACTGCACTCAAGTCTCACCTAAAAATGCACTGGCTCTGTCCTTGCCCCAATCCTGATTAAAAAAAAAAAAAAACAAAACAAACAAAAAAAAAACTCCTATGCCAAATAATATAGTTCTCCTTTTTATAACCTGCTGCTGAGCATGTTGAACCTTAGTACTACTTGCCTTTTCAGCTTAATTATTACATTTTCTTTATTCTGTTTCTACAAACTGTTACAAGTATCTGTTGCTGTATTAATGTATGTTTTTACTATGGGCCTATTTGCTCTGTTATTATTGTATGTCATGTTCAATACTGTAACTCAGTTTACTCTTGCTTGTGGAGCTTTTCTCCCCGGGCCTCCACTGAAAAAGGACCAGTGTCCAGTCGGAATTTCCCCGGTAAGTAAATAAATAAATAAATTTGACTGGATGAATCAGCTAAAACTTAAATTCAGTGTACAGTAATTCCCCTGGGCAGCAACACATGTAGAAAGGAGTGCCATACTATAGACGAAGCAATAGCAAAAAAAAAAAAAACAGCTAAATGGAGCTAGTCATACCAGATGAACTAAAAATAAGTAAACAGTGCAAAACGGAAGTGATTAATATTGAAAGAAAACTATGATACATAAAAAGAGAGCTCAGCAATAAAAAATGAAGTTATGATATCTCCTTAACAGTTCTCTTACATAGATCTGAACACCTCACATCTGCAGAGATGTAGACTGGACAGAATCAATTTACAGCAGGCCAAATAAAACTGTATGCGGTTTAGACCAGAAGCCACATGAAGGGACGGGGAACTACAATTCTTTCACATTTCTATTCTTGAAGAATAAAGATAAGGCAAACATGAGAGAAAATAAAGTATGAAAACTGAACCTAACGAGTACAAATGAGTATCATTTAAAAAAATAAGAAACTAAATCTTATATCCCAATCAAATAAGTAGGCAAACTGCTAATTTTCCAAATTACATCATAAATGTAATTGCAGTGTGTATATATGTGTTTGTGTGCTTAAGTGTGTGTGTGTGTGTGTGTGTGTGTGTGTGTGTGTGTGTCTGTGTGTGTGTGTGTGTGTCTGTGTGTTTGTGCACACATGAGTGTATCATGAAAGGTAGAAAACTCAACAGAGAAACACAAATGGTAGAACAAAACATACAGAATTGCAAAACATTGAATGACTCATGAGTGAGTCAGTAAACCTCTGCCACAGCTTCACACCTGCACCATTCTAATGATGTGTACTAACCCTAACTATAACCCTAATTCTGTCCCTAACCCTCACTGTAATTCTACCCATGATGTTACTAAAACCCCTTTCCCTAACTGTACCACTACACAAGATAAAAGGACACAGAACACAGATAACACACACAAAACATGCACAATACTGACTCTGTCCTCTTACCGGACCCTTACTCTAACACTAACCCATGAACACCTGCATATTCACAACTGCTGTAACACAGTCTTGCACATCTTCACAATAACCAGTTTTCTTTAAACATTCATTTTCCTGCACACTCCTTCTTAACTCCATTATATAAAATTAAATTCAACCTTATGTGATTTACTCAAATGTGCATTCACACGTTTGCGCATTGCTTCGTTTTTCACACCCACAAAGAGCAATCTACCAAATGTGATTCTACCTTTTGACTTACACCTGTGTGTGCATGCGTGCACACGTGAGTCTGTCTATCTGCCTTTATGGTCTGTATTCTGCAATGGACTAGCATCCCATTCAGAACTTTTCCCATTCCTTACACCAGTTACTTTAGCTATGTGTCCTGTTTACTCTTTTATTTAGTTGTTAGATGGGATATTTTGCAGATATCTCAATGGTTATGGACATCAGCTGGGTATGACAACCCTATGTTTCTAAAGGCTAGCCAAACAATCCATTTATGCTGTGCTGATGAAGTCAGAAGAAGACTGAAACATGCATGTCCATAGCTAGTGGGGTTTGGCTTTATTGGCCTGAATTTGTCCATTAACAGACTTAAAAAGAAAAATGTCATAGGCATTCAGAACTGTCATATATCTGAAACACCTGATGTCCTTAAGGGGTCATTTGCATATATCCCATTATCCTCTTTTACAAGAGGTTTTAAGGAATCACACAGTGGAAACTCTAGCTTGGCTAGGATTTTCTTGCAATTTTTACTAATTGGTTTGGCTGTGTGTCCTGTTTACTCTTTTATTTAGTTGTTAGATGGGATATTTTGCAGACACTTCAATGGTTATGGACATTAGCTGGGTACGACATTCCTGTGTTTCTAAAGGTTAGCTAAACAGTCTACTTATGCTATACTGATGAAGTCATAAGAAGACTGAAACATGCATGTTCATAGTTAGTGGGGTTTGGCTTTATTGGCCTGAATTTGTCCATTAACAGACTTAAAAAGAAAAAAGTCATAGGCATTTAGAACTCATATATCTGAAACACCTGATGTCCTTAAGGGTCATTTGCATATATCCCATTATCCTCTTGTACAAGACGTTTTAAGGAATCACGCAGTGAAAACTCTAGCTTGGCTAAAATTTTCTTGTAATTTTTTTACTAATTGGTTTGGCTGTTTGTCCTATTTACTCTTTTATTTAGTTGTTAGATGGGATATTTGGGATTGCTATAAACTGTTGTTCTTAAAGCATACAATATGCTATTAAATTATTGTACATCTAATTCCAACACATAACTCAAGTGTATAAAAAACACTTTACTTTGTTTATTACTAATTATTAAAATTGTATAAACATTTATTTTCACTTTTCTATTATTGTAAATTGTATCTCTTTGAAATAATCTTTACTGTAACTGGAGCTTTTCTCCCTAGGCCTCCACTGAAAATGGTTTCTGACCCAATGGACTTTCCCAGTCAACAAATGTCAATAAAGGAATATTTTGCAGACACCTCAGTGGTTATGAACATCAGCTAGGTATGATAACCCTGTGTTTCTAAATGTTAGCCAAATGGTCCACTTATGGTGTGATGAAGTCATAAGAAGACTGAAACATGCATTCGCATAGCTAGTGGGGTTTGGCTTTATTGGCCTGAATTTGTCTATTATCAGGCTTAAAAAGAAAAAAAAAAGTCATGGGCATTCAGAACTGCCATATAGCTGAAACACCTCATGTCCTTAAGGTGTCTTGGCATATATCCCATTATCCACTTTTACAAGAGGTTTTAAGAAATCACACAGTGAAAACTCTAGCTTGGCTAGGATTTGCTTGTAATTTTTTTCACCAGTTACTTGACATTAAGCTCGGTCTCCAGCACAGCCCTGAAAGGATAAAGTGGTTACTGACAAATCAGTAAATGACTGTGTGAGGTTATACTGGACTGTAGCTATGTAAGAGTCAAATACATTTCAAAGAATTATCAAGCTAGAAGCTAGTGAATTTATTTTCAGTTCTGCTGTTGGCAAATTGAATAGTTGGAATAACAAATATGTACTGTTTTCATTATAACCAGAAGCAAAAGCAGAAAATAAGTATGCCAGCAATATCTGCTACTGCATGTTCTTTAGTGAACAATTATACTCTAATGGTGGGATTGTAGCGTCACTCTTTCCATGCTGATTGCCAGCTAGTTTGGAAACGTATATACATCTCTTTATGGCTTAATGCATTTTCCATACCTTACAATAACAAAAGAAATGCTGATTTCCACAAAAACTATGCCCACCATCAGGTTCTTAACTTGGAACACAAGGCCAATGCTTTTTATTAGGTATTCTACTTGCAAGTACTACAAGAATGTTTATTTTTGAAAGCAGAATGCACACTCCTGAAATATTCTACATTTTCCTTCTTAAGATGCAGCTTAATGAAAAAGCAGAGCCATTTGTTTTTCTCTTACAGATGTTAAACTTGGACAGTATGCTATGTCTCTTTGTAGAAAGTTTTACAGAATGCTGTTCTTGTTACCTTTGTTGTTATGAATGCACAGAGCAAGTTTTTATGAATTCACATATGCTAGGAGACTGCACTACTAAATGTGCATAAACATGGGATGAGAGCAATAAAGTTGTCTGAAATATTAACCAAAGCTAGCCAATGGACCCTGTTCAGTCATGGCTTAGTTTCACAACAGTACAAATGCTACATTTTTAACAGGATAATCTTGTATTATCAGTTTAATGGTCTAGAGAAAGCTTTATAAAGAATACAGATGCAACCGAAAACCAGCATAAGTAAAAGGATTATACATTACTGTTTCAGAAGCACATGTTGCCAATAGCATCACAACTGCAAACACTTTCAACAGTGACTCACCAGTATTTCAAGTTACTTCTAATGAACCAGAGTCGGTTTCAGATTTGCTTGTAGAAGCATCTTAATTCTCGTTTAGGAAAGCTTTTCTAAGCCTTACACCTCCATGTTATACAAACTGTTGTTTTACTTTGCCTTTTGAAGTATAAACACACAAAATAATTTGTACTGAACTAAAAACAATAGCACCAGAGCTAAAACACTTGGAAATTAAAGCAGCAGAGAGAATGCCACATGAAGTCACAGAGGATGAAAGAAAGCATCAGCAGAGAGTGATCATATTGCAGACAATGGAGATGAGGTAGAAGAAAGAGAGGCGTAGCATCTGTATAAAAAGAAGATATTCAGTCCTTGCCAAATGCACACAATTAGGCCTGAAAACTTCAGCTCAGAAACCAAGGTCAATACTAAATTTTTCTTTGGTATAAATAGAAAGATGACTATGACAGTTTTATTTGGATTTTGGAATGAATATGTAGTGAGGACTTAATTGACCCTGGATGTTGAGTAAGGTGTTTAACTCCTTTACTTTAAGGCAAATCTGTGTTGCACTAAGATGTATAATTCTTATTGTAAAATTAAGAATGTTTTCCTTGAATGTCTTAAGTTCATGACTGAAGTTTATAGAAAATAAATTTAGCCAACGTAAAAGAAAAACAGAAGATAGTGTCAGTGATATCAATTCAGAAATAACTTCTTACTTTAAAATGTGGGTAAGGTGATGTAAAGTTATTACTTTTTAAATTATGGGAGACTTTATGACAAAGGAGGAAACATTTGGGGCCTTGTCTGAGCATATGAAAATTTATTAGCCGGACCAGAATTGTAACACTGCTAAGGAAATGGATAGACAGATGGAAGTCCCAAGGCCTACAATTGGGCACTTCTGGCCATAGTCCATGGTATTCTTTTTCAGGCCATATAGGCATGAAATTTGCAAAGATGGAGGTTTATGCAAAATTTTTATTGGCCGTTCAATATAAAATATGTGAGGGAATACTGCAAGACATGTACTTTGTGACAAAAAGCTGAAAAAACAGGAGGCAATGCTAAGGCTGCTTTGGTGCTATTATCATTTTGAGAGGAGAGGTATGGATATTGTGGGACCACTGAGTTCCATAATGATCACAGGTAAGAAGTACCTCTTGTTGGTGGTAGACTGTGCTGCTAAATACACTGGGGTAGTGGCTATGTCCTCTTTTGAGGCAGAAAATGTGGCAACTAGTTATACATTTTCAGTGGGGTAGATTTTTCCCAGTAAATTCTGATTGAAAAAAGGGCTAACTTCATGTAAAACCTGCTGATCTGTTTCTGGAAGTGCTGTAAGGTAAAGTAGTTAAAAATAACCCTACCATCAACAGCCAAAGGAGTGAATGAAAGGTTTACCTCTACTCTTTAGGCCATACTGAGAGCTTTCACAGAACAATTTAACTGAGAGTGAAACAAGTGCCTGACCTCTCTCTTTCTCCCTCCACTTTGGAGAGAAAGAGAGAGAGAGAAAGAGAGGTGCTCCAGAAATGTACATGATTTTTACCACCTGATCCACATTGGTTGGCTTCCTGAAAACCACAAAGTGCACCACTGTATTCAATAATGCGTTAGATGAATGAACTATAAACTGGTAATTTGATCTCTCTTACACCATCAGACATACCCATTAGAATTAGAGTGGCTACTTATTTTTACTATTGTAAACATCTAAGTTGTCTATTACTGTAATTATATTTTAGTGTCTTTTTTTATGCTGTATTTGTTTATTTACAGTCACTATGTGCCTTTTTACACAAGCCTTTTGATGCTACATTTTCTGACATAAAAGGTGAAGTGATTACTGCAGCACTAAGCTTGTACATTTTGTAGACCCTCTTGGAGAATGTTTGCACCTATTATTGAAGTTATTATGCTAGCCATTTTGAAATCATTTGCATATGTGCCTACCCACAGGCATGTTCTACTTTTATATCTGTGAACAATATTCCAAAAGGAACTGACTTCAGTACAAAGCCCAGCAGGACACCACTGTTAATCCTTGTGGGGATAGATAGGCACCCCTAGCCCTTAAATGCATCGTATTGCTTAATCTATGTTTTGCTCATTCAATTACATATGGAATTGCATTTAATGCATTTCAATAAGCAGTTCCTTTATGCAGGATAGTGTCAAAATCTTTAGCAAGATCAAGATATGCAGTCTGGACACTCAGCCTTCGAAAAGTACTGTTGTTACCTCTTCAAGGAACAGCACTAATTCAGAAGACAAGATCTTCCCTTAATAACATCATTCTGATCTATATACAGCAGAGGAGGTCTCCTGTGTCACTTTATATAAACTCTATTTTGACTATCTCTAGGATTTCACATAGAACACTGGTCATGATGGGTTTAAAATGATTTGAGCCTAATGTGATGTCCCAGCTTTGTGAACTGGTACCACTGCAGACTGGTTCCATAGCTTAGGGATGTATGAATATGTTAGTATTATGGCTAACATGAGTGATACTGCCTAATCACGCTACTGAATTCACAATATTCAGTGTCATAGGTAAAGAGTCTGGGTATGAAAAAAATATTTTAACTGAACAAGTAAGGAAAAAACATTACATTTTGTAATTTGTTGTCACCTGTGTCTCTGACCAATGAGTCATAGCTACATGCATAAGAGTATGGACATGTAAGTGTATTTAACATTACCTATTGGGCTTAGACAGTTTTCAGCTACAGAAGGATATTAAATCACTGACACTATTAGTAAACTCACATGGCATGGAAAAAGTCTCCTCAAGATATTAACAGCTGCTGGTCAGGTTCAGATTATTTAATGTAAAAGCAGTTTATGTTCTAGGAAAACAGCTGAATGTGGCAGATCTCTTATCCAGAAATCCAGTGACTGCTGCAGTTCAATCCCATATAGAAGATGGTATAAGAACATATGTACCAGACAACATGGCTAGCTGACCTAGGATGTCCTTAAGCAATCTATTGCACACATACGTAGGTCTAATGCCCTACAGAGTAATATCACATACTGTAGCTGTTGTGAGTCCCGCACAACTAATTTTAGGCTGTGAGATTTAAACTACAGTTCTAATGTTTAAGACAAAGTTGCTGCCAGACTATTCTGTATAAAATGTTGAACAAACGACCAAATGGACAAACTATATACAATTTTTTTTTTTATGATTGAAGACATTCAGTTATTTCCTCACCTGACTTGAGCGCACACCAAACTATTTGCCTGGGAGACAACAGGTATGACTACTGGTAAACTGGCAGAAATTAGGTGATTTGTGATCCAAACCATTAAGTGAGCTCTAGTAAAGAAAAAAATGGAGACACATCCAGAACATTCTTGACATGCCTGAGCTCAGTAGGCAGTTATTGCAAACAGATAAGAAACTTCCATAACCAGAGTACAGTCTAATAACCAGACTGGTCATGATGGACCTGAGAGACACACATTAGCAATATTAACTTCTCACAAGCCCCTTATGTCCACAGCCTATAAGAATTACTTCATGTCAGCATAAGACTTTCACTGAGCTACGAGTAATGGGTCCAGAAACAGGTAAGTAATAAAATGACTGCTAGTAGGAAAGTATGCTTAGAGACTGTAAAAGTGTAAATACTTACTGTGCTAATGAGAAATGTAAAATATTATAAAGGAATGTTTTTAAAACAGTGTTTTCAAAACAAAAAGTATATGCATGTGAATGCTATAAATATCCATAATGTGTCTTGAATTTAAAAGATAATGGGATTCTCTTATTGATGGAGGACAACGTGGTGATGCTTAACCACTGTGATGATCCATGTGATCTGTGTTAGACTGGTTACAATCATGTAAACCTAGAAGGGATTACTGTAATGCATTAGAGCAGTATAGCCCTGACTTGGATCTTGAACATATGTGCATGTATCTGTACTACACTTGTCTGGGCTTCTCTATATTTGTTTCCCTCCAGGTCCCCAGTAAGACTCCCCATTGGTACAGCTGTAGGGTTAGGTCTTCAACCAAGTGCCCAAGCCAAGTCCTCCAGCACCCTGTCTGTAAACCCATTGCTTTGTGTCTCTGCCCCAAGTGGCTGACACACACACACACACACACACACACACACACACACACACACACACACACACACACATACACACACACACACACACACACACACACACACACACACACACACACACACACACACACACACACACACACACACTGTGAGATTTGATTTTTCACCCACACACACCTGGGAAAGGCTGGCACAGATTTGTTTGCTGTGTCCCCTTCTGCCCAGAGCATATTTGTAGTTATAAATAAAAAAAGATGTCCACACAAGGCTGAGTGACTTTAATACGAAACAGAAATATAAATTTTACAATGGTGAGCGCTTTCATGGATATTCTGCTTCTTCAGACCATATACTAAAAACAAACATCCATTCATACATTTAAATAATGCTACTTCCAATAGAAAACAAAAACAAATCACATGACAGATTCTAACCAATAAAATCAATGGTGTAAACATCTCTTTCTCAAAGCAGGCTTCATTAAGACCTGGGCTAATATGCCTTAAAATCTATAATCCAATGTAATTCACAATACTCTGTTTCATTAAATATGTCTTCTCTTATACTATCATGAACAATACTCAAAATTAAAAACTTAAAAGAATGACCATTACCATTATCTTAAATACTGTGCAAGGGCATTAATTAACTTCTTATTCTTAATATCATTACAATGTTCCAGCATTCTTTCTTTCAATATATGGTTGGTTTTGCCAACATAAAACTCTTAACACTCTACACAACTGGGCAGATAGACTAAATTCTCGGTTCTACAATCATCATAAAAATTAAATTCAATGCTTTTAGCAGATCTGGGATGTTTAATAGAGGTTACACTCCAAATATACTTACATGCACTACAAGACCGACAAGGGTATGTGCCCTTGTGTTCTGAGGTCATTCTCCTATCAAAAGACTGCTGTCTATAACACAGGCGTTGTTTAAGCATTTTGTTATTTCTAAATGCAAACATGAGAGAAGGTCCTAAAACTTTTTTCAGATCCAGGTCCATCATAAGGACAGGCCAGTTCTTTTTTGTAATATCACGCATTAAATTAACATCGCTTGAAAAAGTAAGTGAGACTCTATGTGTTGAATTATTATCATTAGAACACCCAACCTCAGACATACTCTCTGACAATTTGGAGAAAGAGGGTTTAACTTAAGAACCCCTATTCAGATGTACTTCTTCTATTGCTCATTCTATCTCAGTCATGCTATACCCTCTGTTCATAAAATCTGACTTCAGTGCAGAAATAACTGTTTCTAACATTGTATTATCTGTATGCAACCTCATAACTGTTGTATCTCACCTTTTAAAACATTCCTTGGAATGTGCCTTGGATGCAAACTAGTTTTATATAATAAATTCTTCTTCTTACATGGTTTTGTATAAATACCTGTGCCCAGCTTCCCAAAAATATTCTTATGAACCATCGCATCTAAAAAAAATAAACCTTTACATTTAAGAACTGTATAGTCAACTTCAAATAAGAAGTAGTTCCACGTAGGAATGTCACAAATTCAGACAAACCATCTTGTGAGCCTTTCCAAACCAAAAAAATGTCATCAACAAAACATTTATAAAATAAAACATGTGATCTAAACTGCAAATCTTTAAAAACTGTTTATTGCTCCCATTGTGCCAATACAACATTAGCGTATGAATTGGCTCATGCCATACCCATTGTCACTCCAACTTTTTGTAAAAAATACTCTGTCCCATAAATGAATACATTATTTTATAAAATTAGTTTGAGTAGCATACATATTAACAAAACCCTGGAATTGGAAAAAACACCTCGTTCAGTTAGAAAAGACCTAGCATTCTCATTTCCCAAGTCATTGGGAATTACGGTAAAAAGGGAGTTGACATCTAAAGTCACAAAAAACATATCATCACTAAAAACAATATCTTTTGAGCACATATAAAGACCATTTAAAAATGTTTTGTATCTTTTAATTCAGTATCAGTGGTTTCTAGCATTGGCCTCAACTGTTTCTCAACATAGATCGAAAGTGGCTCTGTGAGCCACCCACGTCCAGAAACAATTTAAGCCTAGCTATACATCCCACATCTTTGACAAGTTCTGGCACCCTTGATAAGTGTAAACAGGAGCCTGGAAGATTAACCATTTACAGGCTGCCTGGTGCCAAACCAGGGATGAATTTCTTGTTCCCCATTCAATTGTCCAAGTTACACTTGAATTGGGTTGGAGAGGAACTTTGCTTCACATAGATGGGGAGCCTGATCCAGAGGAGGGGTAGTCTCTGAAATATACACTTGTGTCTCCAGCATGTCCTATTTATATCATAGCCTAGTTTTAAGTCTTTAGTACAGGCCACTTTGGTGTTTTTTCTTTTGCAGATATCCAAGCCGTCCAACAGGGTGGAGTCCAACAATACCATGTATGCCAGGTATAGCTCTCTCCTTAGCCTGTAGGAAACAAAATGCAGGGATAGGACTTTGAGGTGGCCTACATATGACCTGTTACTTATACCCTGTATTATTTTAGTAAGAGACTTTTGTGGATGTCCCAAATGTTTGATATGTCTTGTTAGGTACATACCAAAGGGGACACTGTACACAGTTATAGGTCTGATTAACATAATCAGATCCAGTGGCTTGTGGGGTCCCTGTGTTGGCTTGCTTCACTACAAAATTAAAAAAAGAAACTAAAACTTTGTTAAATACATAAAAAAACAAAAACAAAAAAACCCAAAAAAAACTTCTGTAATTCTGACCAAACACAGCACGCATTAGGACCTTGCAGAACTTCTGCCAATATGGGAGAACTTCTGTAAGCCTAAGAAATTTTCTCATTGTTAGGACAATACTGCAACAGCAAACCATACAGATTTAAGGCAACGTCTAATTGAAAGGGGGGAATAGCAAGCCCTTATTGAGCATTGATGGATTTGTTGCAGAAATGTGTCAAACCATGTGTGGCAAATATGCAGGCAACAAAAAGCAACAGTTTTGAAAAGCAAATGGATGATGGATTCAGTAAGGTGCATGGGAGATATATAAGCATGTGTTCCAGTAAGGGATGTGTGTGTGTTTACCATAGCATTAGCTATTTTCTTTATGTCAGAGTGTGTACTGTTTATTATGGACTAACTCTAGGCATTGTTGGGTGTTAGTAACTAAAGAAAAGTTTATAGCAATATTTGGTTTTACTGTCGATTTTAAGCTCATATTCAGCTTTGAGCTTCCTAATGGTTCCATTAAACTCTTAGTTTGCTTAAGTGCACTCTTAAGGGAAGAAGAATGAGGCCTCTTATAAGCATAAAGCAAGGGTATTCCTCTATAATGTTTTTTTTTTTAATTTCTCATTATATTTGGTATGGATAAGGACTGCCTTTATCAAATTGTCTGTTTTATTTAAATGGAAGTAGAAGTGAGAGATACAGGCAGCAGCTATAGCAATGGAATCTAGTGCAGGAGGATTACAGTGAAATGTATTTAGGTCATCAACAACTAACTGAAGAAGGCTTACTTTTGAGAAGTCCCTGAACACAGTGATATTTACAGAGGTGAGTAGCACCACTTTTACATGAAAGGGTCACTAATTTATGATCTGATTTAACAAGACAAAATATACATATGAAGATCTGCTAGAAGTGGCCATCTTTGTTTGGAAAAGATGATGGATATTAGGGCCACTAACAGTATGGTTAACTGGAAAACAGAGTTAACATTTATAGTAACAAAGAACTAATTCATTGGTCAGAATGCTAGAGCAAGCATACTGTAAGGCTGCAAAATGTACTCTTGGAAGTGCTTACCACTGTACCATCTTATGAAATATCTCACGGCCTTCTTTCAAAAACAGATTAAATCAATAGCTCCTTTGTAATATCCTGAAATAGCTTCATCCCAAATCAAACTGCCCTCTCCCTTTTCCTACATGACAAAGGCATTACAAATATCATCCTAACAGAACCATATGTTCCTACCAAGGTATATTTATTAGTATAAGTAGAACTATGTTGGTCAGGCAAGAAATGAAATCCTTTCTACAATAAAAGCATTGCAGCTTTTGTAAAAGAAACATTTCCTTTGCTAAACACGTCAGTCACAGCTGTTAATACCTTCTTTGCTAGAAATGTGAATAATTACATGTCTGTTGATGCATTAAGTCTAAACAAACTCTGACCATTGTATGCCTGTATATAAGTATATGGTTAAATTAACCAACAAATATTACTGTTATTATATACTGCCAGATGCCTATCAAGCACTCATGAGGGTAAAATAAGGAGTTCAAGACTTATTGTCAATATTTTCAGAGGGGTAGTACTTAATAGGTTCAGTCCTTTACATCTTATTTTTCTGTTCCTACCTCAGTTCAATGCTAGACTCAGTAATGTAGGTCTCATTTTCTGTTATTGTCTCACTTCAGTATTAGATTCAGTAATGTGTGCCTTATTTTCTGTTACCACCTCAGTTTAATGCTGTACCCAATAATGTATGTCTCATTTTCTGTTAGTCCCTCAGTTCAGTGCTAGACACAGTACATTTTCTGTTACTAACTCAGTTCAGTGTTATATTTAATAATGGGTATTGCATGCTCTTTTACTGTAGCAAATAGCTTAAGAAAGCTATTTGTGAAGCTTCTCTGATAAGGATGCTCACACAAAGCTTATCACTGTCAGTTTCACTACTTAGTCTCAAGAGGCATAGATGCATCTAACCATCTGAACTACATAGTCTATCACTATTATTATTATTATTATTATTATTATTCCTATTATTATTATTATTATTACTATTATTACACTCATGCATCTACTTTAGGATGTGGGAATTATCTGTTACCTGCGGTGACATGAGTTCTCTTTAGCATTTTTCCTTGTTGACAGGAGTCTTAAAAACGTAATTTTCTCCCAGTGGTTAACAGCTAATATCAAGCAGGAGTGGTTCTTTGCTGCCCTTGCTACTTTTCTTGGGAAATGCACATTACTGAGGATTATTCTCTCAGTGTGACTCATATTTATTGTTATCCTGAATGACATCAAATGGGAAGATTAGTCAGATGCTTGTTTTTTTATATGTTGCAGTGGATACTAAACTTCCCCACATTTCAGTAATTCCATACTAGATAATCAATACCCTTTTATTCTGAGCCTGGAGGAAGTAGTAATAACATTAAGTTAGTTACTGTATAATTTAAATACATCCAAACTGATCAATAAGCCATTTCCTTCCCCTGTGTCTACAAAATCCACATGTTCATTACTCTTCCATAATATTTCATGTACATATTTTCTGTACCTCTTTCCCTCCACATAGAAATGAACACGCGCACACACACACACACACACACACACACACACACACACACACACACACACACACACACACACACACACCATTTCCAGCATGCATTTTCCAAAAACATTATAATGTTCTCTTGCACCAATTTAGTCAATATTTTAAAACTGTAATTGAATAATAATAAATTTGGTCTCTTATTGTCACCTCACAGTTAGACGTTGCCCGTTCGATTCTCAGTTAGAGCGTCTTCTGTGTGTCGACATGCGTGAATGGGCATTCCTTCATTGAAGGTTGTGCGTTAGGCCTGGCAAGCCAGCACGTAAAAATCTACTGTCAATCATTAGCGGACCGGAGTTCCGCTGTGGCGACCCCTAACCGGGAAAAGCCAAAGGACACAAACAAACATTAACTAACTCATTCCTTGGATGCATTTTGAAATTCTGGAAATCCCAAATGCCATCTCAAGTATCGAGTACGACATTGTAGATAGGAAGCCTTACTCATTTCTAAAGCACAGAAACAGCAATACTAACTTTTATAAACTGTATTTGTAAAAGATGAAGTGAAAGAGAAATGGTCGCCTCCTAGTTTTTAGACCTATCTAAAGCATTTGATACAATTTTACATCTCATACAGTTACTTACAATAAAGGAACTGTGTCTCATACATAGTACAGTCTGATGGGTTGAGTCATTTTAGCCACCAAACACAGTGTAAATGCTGGACAAATGAGCTGTCAGCTCCTCAGCAAACAATAATAAGTATGCCATAAGGTTCAATATTAGGGCCTTTGCTCTTCAATATATTTTTAAATAAATTATATACAGCTTCTTACCCAGCAAATCTAATCTAATATGCAGGTGAATCCAAACTGATACATGCAGCCTCTTCAGTCAAGCAGCTCCAAAATGACGTACACCATTCCTTTACAAAACCTCAGAATTGACTGAAGCAATTTAGAGGACTCCTAAATCCAAAGAAAACTATATTAATAGCATTTTCATCTTCAACTCAGCATTCCAACTATTTAGACTTAAAATTATTATCACTCAATAATACTACACCTGAGAGATTGAAAAAAATTACTGGGTAAAACAATTAACTGTAGATTAGAACTGAATCATTATATCCAATATGCATTTCAAAAAGGCAACTATAAACTAGGACTTCTATATAAAGTCAGATCTTTTCTTTCAGAAGTTGCATGCCACACCATAGTTCAAACCTATCTTCTCCTAGTCTTGACTTTGCCTCTTCAATTTTGACTGACCTATAGTCCCCTCAGCTAGCCAAACTGGAGCAATCTTACAATAAAATTATAAAGTTTGCAAGTATCTGCATTAACCAAACACATCACTATTTTGCAATTTGGCCCATTAACTTATCTCAGGCTAACTAATCTGTTGGTCTATACTCCCATTGAGACTTCCTACAACATTATACATACAGCAGAGAGATACCCTGCCATGAGCCAGTTATTAAATTAGTACTAACCCCACACAGGACTTTGTTGACTGAAAGAACATGCAGTCCCACACAAAAATCTATAAATCATAACTCTGACTGCTTCTATTCTGCATACTCTGTAGATGTGCTAAATTGTAGGACTCTCTGCCAACAAGCAAGAGAAATACCTCATCTCAGACACAAACTAAAATCCCACTGAACATGTGCTTATCAACAAAACCATCCTACACTTGTAACACTCCTTTTACTAAGCCCCTTTCTTATTCTGATCTTATCCATTTTAGAATTTACCATCATAATTAAATTATACCTGTCAACAATGCAGTCCTGTTCTTGTACTAACACTGTTACTAAGTCCCTTCCTTATGAAGTGAAATCAAACAAGAATCAATAAGTCCTCACACTCTGCCTCCTTTTTACAGGTGTCCAGCAAATAACTGGATAAAATATGCATGTCTCATCTGCTATATAAGTGCTAAAATAAAACTGTGATTTTATACATGAACTGTAAAATAATGTTGAATGTTCTATAGATATTTCACTTAAGCATGCTCTAAAAACAACATAGTGCACTCAACAAGGTGATCACTTGT